>NC_086252.1:36474551-36646102 GCF_021018805.1 Prinia subflava | reverse complement strand
CTCCTCTCCTCGAATCTCCTCTCCTCGAATCTCCTCTCCTCGAATCTCCTCTCCTCCCTTCCCTTCCCCTTCCCCTTCCCCTTCCCCTTCCCCTTCCCCTTCCCCTTCCCCTTCCCCTTCCCCTTCCCCTTTCTCGTCCCCCATTTCCTCCCTTCGCCTTCTTTTCCCTTCCCTTCCTTTCCCCTTCCTTCTCCTTTTTTTTCCTTTTCCTTTCCCCATCCATCTCCTTTGCCTTTGCTGTCCTTCCTTTGCCCTTGACCACAAAATGCCCTTTGATTTCCACCTTCCCTGTACCAGTTCCCTACCCCAGCCATTTTCTCCTGCGTCGGCTGCGGAGCCGCTCCCGTTCCGTGCCCTCCGCTCAAGCCACGCGGAGGCCGAGTGTCTCCGGGTGTTGATGCATTCTCCAGCTCAGTGGAGCTTTCCCCGCAGCAGCCAGGCTGTGTGGATGGCAGGGTGGCCCTGCAGAGGGCTGGAGCTGACCCCACCCCGGGCACCTCCGGGCAAAGCCGCCAACAGCTCGCCCCAAGACTGGGGAGCTGCATAATCCTCTCCAATGCTCCATTTTTCCTTCCTTGAGAAAAGATTAAAGAAGAGAATTGCATTGGAACTGGTGGAGGCATGATCCATGCTCCCTTGATTATATGGAAACATTAAAATATCATCAGCATGTTAATTTTATCAACTGAACTGGATGAGATTTATTCCTCTCTCTTATCTATTGCATTAGGCTGGAAATACAATTATTCTGATGGTGGAATGTCAGACAGAGAGACCAAAAACATCTGGACATCTTAATAGGAGACAAATTTTCTAGGATGTACATTGACCCTTTAAAATTAATTCTACTAATAAAGAGGCAGGAATTTCAGGGCCTATTCATCTTTCCAATCAAGCCCCAGCTCTTTATTGGGGTAAAATTGGGGGATGCAATGAAGGTTCCTTTGGAGACTTGTGGTTCTCATGTGTTTTGTTGTATATTTGAGTATCAAATACAATAGGTTATTAATATAAACACAAACCACACAACATCAGATAAAACCCAGCCCTCACAAACTACAGGATTAATGAAAATCAGTGAAAATTCTCCTGGAAAAAGAACCTTTCCTAAGTGTTCTCCAGGTCTGTATTGGAGGATTTCCTTTCTAAACATTTAAAATCATTATAATTAAAATCAACTGTAAGGAAAACCCCCCAAAAACCAACTCCTTGCTCATTGAAAGATAGTTTCCATTAAAAAAAAAATCTCGTATTGCAGAATGTGGATTATCCAGAAGGTGGATGAGGAGGGAGGGTGGGTGAAATTTCTCCTCTGGTTTTTGGGGTCCTTGTCCTGGGCAGCACACGGAAACAAAATTAAATACCCAGAGTTAAACCAGGCTCTGTGCCCGCCTGGCACATCCTGATTCCCATTTTCCTGGGAGCACAGAGGAGAAAAGCAGAGCAGTGAGCTCTGATTTAAAAGCCTTCCTCCCAGCTCTGGGATGGCTGAATTTTCCTGTGGCTTTCCCTGGAAGTTCAGGCTCGCCCGTAGCAACAACTTGATAATTGTTCTGGGAAGAGACTCAGCACTGCTATCTTATGCACAAGTAAACAGGCATCTATAAGATTAAGAATTATATGCCAGGGCTTTGACACAACCATCAGTTATGCCAGATGCAAATAATTTATTCTTTGTCAGTTCAAATACACAGCCTTGTTTGAATGGCTGAAATTTATACTGGCACCAAAATGCAGCGCGGTGTTATTTCAGCGGGTGTCAGAACACAGAGATGCAGCTCAGATGACCCAAAAGAGGGAGAAAAATGTTATTTATATTTTCTGAGGGTAACTCATCATTATTTTGTAGAAATAGGTGATGTAATAACTCAGTCTTGTGAGATGATTCGTGGGGAGGCCCTGGCACAGAAGAGAAGCTGTGGTTGCTCCTGGATCCCTGGAAGTGTCCATGACGAGGTTAGAAAGTGCTTGGAGCACCCTGGGATAATGGAGGATGTTGGGGGTGGAATGAGATGAGTTTGGAAATCCTTTCCAACCCAAACCATTCTGTTATTCCATGTTTCCTCCATGATTCCATGTATCCTCCTTGACCTGGAATCAAGGAATTGTTTAGGTCGGGAAGGATTCTCCCTACCAGTCTCCTAAATGGTTTAGTTTTCCAAAGCAAAGCAGAACATGTTGAGAAGTGAGTGAAATTAAACTGCATTTCTGCCAAAACGAAGCTGGGTTGGTGCTCAGGATGCTTAGAGGGTGCTCAGGTGTTTCCTTAGCTTTGAAAACAGGAGAAATGGAGATGTTCAGCCAAGATTCATCCACTGGTGAGGCCCCTCCAATCTTGGCATCATTTCTGGGCCCCTCCTGACAAGAGAGGAGACCCTGGGGGGCTGGACTGTGGCCAGGGAAGGGAAGGGAGCTGGGAAGGGGCTGGAGAATTCCTGAGGGAGCTGGGAAGGGGCTCAGCCTGGAGAAAAGGAGCATCCAGGGAGTTTTTTCCCTCTGGGATTCCCTGACAGGAGGGGACAGCAGGGGGGATTTGGGCTCTGCTCCAGGGCACAGGGACAGGAGGAGAGGGAACGGCCTCGGGCAGGCTCAGGGGGGACAGCAGCAGGAATTTCCTCATGGAAAGGGAGCTCAGGCCTTGGCACTGCCCAGGGAGGTTTGGAGTGCCCATCCCTGGAGGTGTCCCAGGAATTCCTGGAGGTGGCACTCAGAGCTGTGGGTGGTGACAAGGTGGGCACAGCTTGGACTCGATGTCCTGGGACGTCTTTTCCAATCTCAAAGATCCCATGATCCTGTGAACCACTTTATGCACAGTAAAGGCAAACACACCTCCAAGATTATTTGGCACCTTAAACATTGAGTCAAACTTCGGTGAGGCTGTCAAATCATCTGTTCCTGTTCCATCAGCCAAAATTCTGCTCGTTTTTTAGGAGTCCAGCTCACAAGGATTTACCGGACAGCAGGAAAAGTGGAATTTGAGCCACACATCCTGAGCCGAGCCCATAACAGCCCCCATTTCCAATAACAAAACCAGCAGTGACAGTGATATATGGCTTTTTTTATGAGACCTGATAACTGATGGATATGTGATCTTATAAATGCTTAGACAAACTAATGCACATAATTATATTTTCCATTTGAAGTCTATTGCTCGGCATTCTAATACAATATCATTAGTCGGAATGGCCACAATGATACAGCTTGGGCAGTTTGTCACAGTAATTACGGGGTGATTATTTTTGACTGGAATAAAGATTTCAGTTTTAGTATGGTAGAAAGCATAATCACAAATTAGAAACAGTCTCAGAATAAAGAAATATCAGGGAGAGGGACTTTAAATATGGATTATAGCGCAATTCTAAAACAATTTCTTTAAAGAAGTGCACTCATTTGGCTGAAAGTGGGGCTACTTTTAGGTTCATAGCAAGTTCCTTCCCAAAAGAATGACAATTACCTAATTAACAGTTCCTGTGTGGAAGGGTTTTTGTAAAAGGGAAAATCTGGGCACCCTAAGGAAGGCTTGACTTGTAATTTACATAACTGCTAAAACGGGCTTTGTTTTTTCAATCGACAAAAAAAAAAATACATCATTTGTCTTCACCATGTTCAGGAGGGTTGATTAAAGTAGACACTGTCCTCACATCTGTATTGAAAACTGTATTAATCAATTGATTAATCACGAGGCATTAATCAAAATCTTCCTTAAGTGTTTTACTTTTGGAGCAGCTCTTAGTATTTTCTATCAGATTCCTTTTAAGGTGTCCATTATAAAGATTAAATTTGGGTGGTAAATATTGAGGGGTTGAAGCACACGTGGCTTTCCCCTTGAAGGTCACAGCCATTGCTCATTAGTGTTACTTTTAATGGGATAAGAAGCAAAAGTTTTTAATATGTGACTGCATCAATTAATCAAACCCACATTTGATTTCCTTTCCAGTAAGCAGAAATTTCTAGTGGCGTAAAACTTCGAATACTTCAGGCTATGCTTAAAAATAATCCAAGAATTTAAGGAATTTAAGCTGTACATGTAAATATAATGAACCGATGCTGTCATAATACCTGCTGGTTTTTAAATATTCTGACTTACAAATATTGATTTTAAGGCATCCTGGACAGTTTTCATGAAGGTTATGTTTGAATAATCTCATTTTCCCATACAGTGAATGAATGTCAAACTTCAGATCACTTTTTAGAAGTTATTTTTGAGGACTAAGTGAGTTCAATTGAGCCATAGAGGACCTTTGCAAGGAAGCTGAGCATCTTTGAATTTAGCTGTTTGTTTTTGCTCGTTCCTGTTTGTTTTTTTCAGTCTGAAACATTAAACACCGGCGCTCCAGTAAATGTAATTTTGGAAGCATCAATTGCAGCACAAAAGAGAACTGCTGATTGCAAATCTCTTCGTGTGCAGGAAAATGTTTTTTCATCTCCCAATCCCTCTGTAAGTGATTCTTTAAGAGAGATTTACTGAATCCTCGTTGTGGCTGCTCTCATGACAGACTGGAAATTCCTGTTTTCCTACCGGCTGCTTTTTCCACAGGGGGAAAAGAAATTCATAGGGGAAACACCAAACCCAAGCATGTGCTATTTGTATTTATTTGGATTTTACAGTACACTGAAAAAATGTGCATCTGGCATTCCCATCACCTCTGGCAAAAGTTTAAAGAAACAAGGAATCAAAGCAGAGCAAATTAAATCCTGCAGCCACTTCCCTTTCCCTAAAGAAGCTGCCTTAAGAAGAATGCCAGGGCTTTTTTAGGTAGTCCTATATCCAGAGACTGCCAGCTACTGATTTTATAGTGCTCCTAAGCACTGTTTTTAGGGGATGGCTTCAAGCTGAACAAAGTGCAGACAGAGCTCTTTTAAATCTATTAAATCAAGGGGTATTTAAAGATTGGAATGATTTAATGATTTGATTTGGGCAGCCTTAGTGCTGCTGATTCTCAAGGGGTGGGGGAACTTGAAATTTGGCAGGCAGAGGATCCCAGGAGACCCTCAGGAAGTTTATCCCAACCCAGGGATGGGGCAGCAGCAGGAGGAGTGGGACTGGGAACCTCTGAGTGGAGGCAGAGCTTTTAACACCGCTCCTCTCATCAGATGATGATGTTATAATTCCTAAAAGCACCTTTGATGTGTGTTTACTGCATACAGCAGTAGAGTTATCCTGCCTTTAAAGCCACTAAAATGGCTTTAAATCCAGGGAAATTTTTTTAATGCCTTTAAAAATGATACTGAGCCTCTTGTCCTGTAATGATGTGGAAGAGAAACGTGCTCCAAGTCTTGAAATAATCAACAGGCTGGAAATAAACTCAAACCTGTGCTGCTCTTCCACAGCTGAGCCCTGGTTAGGGTTTGCTCTGGCTGGTGGAGGTTGGATGCCTTCTGCAATCTGCACAATTCCCATTATTCCTTCCTCATGCAGACATATCCCAGTAATTCCGTAGCGGGTTAATTTGGGGCTGGTCATCTTTATACTGAGCTGCAGGAGCTCTTTCAGCATTGGGAAAAGTGGGGTGGGGTTTAGCAATTCCTGCTGGATGATTTATCCCTAAAGCATCTTCTTTTTTAATGGAATTGTGTTCAACAGTCCCTCGGTTTGGGTTATTGGGAGCACTGATCCCATGGCAGAGACGTGGTGGATTTATCAGTGCTTTATTACCACTGATGGCTTTTGGATGTTGATTTAGTTTGCTTTTTATTTTATGGAAATATGGGCCAGAGAAAAAACCCCATTGTGTGACTTATTATAATATATAAAAATATACTATTTATAAATTATCTACTATAAATATAATAATAATAATTTATAGGGTTATTGAATCACAGAATCTTAAATGGTTGGGGTTGAAAGAGGCCTTAAAGCCCATCCCATCCCACCCCTGCCAAGGGCAGGGACACCTCCCACTATCCCAGGTTGGTCCAAACCTTGTCCAACCTTGCCTTAAACACTTGGAAAAGAAAATATATAATATTTAGTACTTTATATTACAATTATATAAAATAATTGTTATAAATATTAGTACGTTAAGTATTATAGTCACACAAATATAATTACAATGTGGGAAACATATAATTAAAATAATCATCATTTGTCAGTTGCTCCTACAGGCTGTTTGGTGTGAGATAATTCTCTGGAGGTTAAAAATGTGTTTCTGTGGGGTTTTAAGAAAATGAAATTTATGTAAAATTTTTTCTGATTACATTTTCATCTTTTGCCGTAGCTTATACTCCTTTTCCCTTTCCCTTTCCCTTTCCCTTTCCCTTTTCCTTTCCCTTTCCCCCATCACATAATTTTAAAAATATTTTTGGGATAGCTTGCATGACTGGAATGCTGAAATCCATTTCTATTACCTGAGATTCACTTTTCCAGCAGAAAAGTGCCTGAAGTCTGGATCAGATCACTGGGCAGTGCTGGACTGCCCTGTCCTTCACATCCTAAACAAGAGCTTAGTTTGGGGTTTTTAAAAATACAAATGTTTGGTTCAGTTTCTACAGAACAGCCTGAGGGTGGTGTTCCTTTCAGAAATAGCCACAGCTACTTCCACGTGGGCTGCTCTTCCCAAAAGAGCAGAGAAATGCGGCTGGAGCAGCCTGGAAAAGGGACAGGGCAGTGGGGCAGGGGGTGATGGCTGGGAAAGGTTTTAATCCTCACAAAGCCCCAGAATGGTTTGGGTTGGAAGGGACCTTTAAATTCATGGCAGGGACAAATTCCACTGTCCCAGGCTGCTCCAAGCCCTGTCCAGCCTGGCCTTGGTCATTCCCAGGGATCCAGGGGCAGCCACAGCTGCTCTGGGAAAGCTCTACCAGGGCCTGCCCACCTTCCCTCTAAAAACTCTTCCCAATTTCCCATCTAACCCAGCCTCTGGCAGCTCAATGAGCTGCTTTTCCCATTAAATGCAAACTTTTACATTAAAAGGAAACTTTTACCCGTCTTTTCTGGCTGTGACATCTCTTCCAAGTGAAGCCTGCCCCACTTCCCACCCCTGCATTTGCAGAATGGCCACTGCATTAAAACTCTCAGTAAAAGGTGACTACAACATTTATCCTTCACAAAAATCCTTCAAGTATTTGATGTATGGAAGCAAAGGAACGAGATCCAGGAATAGGGCACAGAACAACCACCCCACAATGGTAAGAAACCCCCAAACATTCTTACAAATGATCTGTTTTTAGGGGTTTTTGAGGGTTATTTTAACTTAGAGCATATCCACAACAAAAATAGAAGATGAGGAACCTTCGTGTCCCTGCTGTGCCTTTTTCCTGCAACATCAGGATGAGCACAGAAATTCCTCTGGATGTACTGTTATTACTATTAATATATATTTGTTATTATTATTATTATTATATACAAAAAGAGAGTTTTTACTATTTAATTTTATTAATTAATATCAATAAAATATAATAAATACAATAAAAATATTAATCATTTTAACATGATTTTTGGTGACCTATTTCAGCACGGAGCATCTTTTGGATGTTCAATTACCAAGCCTTGGAAATGAACAGTACAATGAAAAATTAAAAAAAAAAAGAAAAAAAAAAAGAAAAAAAAAGAAAAGGAAAAAAAAGTAGCTTTAATAATGGGGTTTGAAATGTCAGAGGATTTCTGGAGCTGCTCCTTGTGCTGTCCCTGTTCCCTGCCTGCTGCTCCTTATGGGCACGTGTGCCTCGATTGCTCAAACCCCACGACGTCTGCACATGGATTTTTGTATTTTTGTTATTGCAGAAAGCCTACGTTTGACCTTTCTTTGTAATTGTGACACCAGTTGAATTCTGCTTTGGTTCATGGCAATTTACTCCATCCTTTGAGAGTTCACTAGTTAATTATTGCCAAGTGAATTTTTAATTTGCTCCGATGATTACATTGGTGAGTGCAGTCATTAGCGGGAAATTTATTTTAGGAATCGGCACTAGAGGGAGCTAAGTAATTGTATCATTTATGGATCCGGGAAGGGGAGAAAAAGAACATTCATTAAAAACTTGCTTTTTTTTCCGAACCTGCTGATTTTACAAATATGGCAGCTATGCCTCAGCAAATTAGAAGTGATAATGAATTAGTTAATTTTCCTCACCGAAAACTGCTATGCTCAGATTATTAAGTTACTGTATTTCTGTTTTACCAGCTACCAGCCGGTAAATTAGGATTTCTAGGACCCTTTTGGGAGGGCGAATTTTTTTGTGACTATTATCCCTGTTTATCATTATTTTGGTCCTAACAGAATTAGACTGCTCAGGGACGCCCTCCTGAAGCGTCGGCGTGTCCCAGGTGCATTCCAGGATGGATGGCCCTGTCGGATGCCGTGAGAGGAGCAGAGCCTGGAGCCTCTCTGGACCCAGCCAAAGCTGGCCTGGACACATAGGGCTGCGTTTTCCAGCCCAGTGTCCACTGAAATCTGTGGAATTACAGTTTAATTCAGTGGCAGCTTGCTCAGGGTTGTCTTTACTGTTCACCTTTGGTTTAGTGGAGCTGCTGGAGCAAATCCAGAGGAGGCCATGGAGCTGCTGCAGGGCTGGAGCCCCTCTGGAGCCGGGCTGGGAGAGCTGGGAATGTTCCCCTGGAGAAGGGAAGGCTCCAGGGAGAGCTCAGAGCCCCTGGCAAGGCCTGAAGGGGCTCCAGCAGAGCTGGAGAGGGACTGGGGACAAGGGCTGGAGGGACAGGACACAGGGAGTGGGATGGAGGAGAGGGATGGATGGGAGATTGGGAAGAGATTCCTGGCTGGGAGGGTGGGCAGGCCCTGGCAGGTGAAGCTGTGGCTGCCAGAGAAGATGTGGCTGCCCCTGGATCCCTGGAAGTGTCCCAGGCCAGATTGGACAGAGCTTGGAGCATCCTGGCGATGCCTTCAGTTTTATCTCTCCTGTATTCCCTGCTCTGTGCTGCCCAGGGTGCAGCTCTGAGCTCACACTCAGGCTCACTCAGCTCTGCACACAGCAGGGACACAAAACAAATCCTTTCCCAGATGGAGACCAAGCAGAACTTTCAGCCCAAAAGCACAAACAGGAGTGGCTGGAGGGAGGAACAGAAAGGGTGGAACGTCACAGCCTGGAGCTGAAATTGGACAATTAAACCTCAATGTGCAAATGGACCAAAACTTAGAAAAATGTGAGACCTTGTGACTGTTTGTCCATCATGTGCCCATTTTGGGTCCACCCTGGGTGTAGCCCTGGCCAGGGTCTTGTCCTGCCCGAGGTGTATCCTGGAGGCCTTTCAATAAATCTCTGCTTTATTCTCCAGCTCTGTCCAGTCCCTGCTCCAGCTCAGCCTTCCCGAGGCGTCCCTGGGACAGTGGGAGGTGTCCCTGCCCATGGCAGGGGTGGCACTGGATGGCTCTGAGGTCCCTCCCAACCCAAACCACTCCATCATCTCCAAACCTCCCGGAGCAGCCCCGTGCTGGATCCCAGCTGGAATGTGCACTCCTGTATCCCCCAGCCTGCAGGTGTGACTGTGGTCCAGAAAATCTCCCTAAACTGCTGCTCGTGCTCCCCTGCTCTGTCCAGCTGAGGAAACTGGGACATTTTAGTGTGATATAAACAGAATTTCCAAATCCAGGAGCTGATGCTGTCTTTCTTTACAAAAATGTCACCTCTCCAGGTAGTGTGCCCAGTGAACAAGAACCAGTGCAGACAGACAATTAAAATAAATGCAAATCTTGGATCCAAAATGCAGCTGCTGGCCTGGATCCTTTGACAAGGGTAAGAACCTCTGACTTCATCATGAAATATCACTGACAAAGATTCTTGAGCCCACATCTGTTGCTGTTTATGCCATTTCCCCCAATTTCATCCTTTATTCAGGCCATGGGGAGGCACCACCACTCCCACACCCCACTGGGAGCTGTACTGGTTTCACCTGCTGAGCTCACCGGGAGGAATCAGAGCCACTGCTTTTAAGTGAGTCCCTTTTCCCAGAGTCTTTTTGCCAGGACTGAGGTGTGGGATTGCTCTGCTGGTGCTGTTGGATATTGAGGATGTGTCCTCCTTGATGTGCTCGCAGAGGTAGGTGCAATCAGGGGCATAAATGAGGATAATATTGGGGTTTTGGTGTTTATTTTTATGCTTCCTTGTGTTTTATTCCCTGGAATTTTAAAGATGTTCCCCACCTGCAGTGCTGAACAGTTATGGGTGTTTGCTGTTCCTTTTTCACTTCTGAATTCTGGAGTTTTTTACTTTGAATGACTTTGCTGAACTCTTTATTTCTGTGTTGTGTTCCTCTCTGCTGCCCAGAACCCTTCCCTGCTGTACCTCTCTGAACTGAAGCTCCCCAATGAAATATCACTGAGCCTTGCAAGTCAGTTCCCTGTGAAATCCTAGGGAAAGAAAACATTTCATGCTTTTGATGTTACTGTTCAATTGTTTAAATTGATATAAGGAGTAATATTTTCAGTCCAGGGCAAGTTTTAATTTTTGCTTTTATGCCATACATGTGTGTGGGCAGTGGAAAAAACAATTTGGAGTTCTGGTGGGGTGGGTGTGTTCCCCCAGGGAATTTATCCATCCTTTTTTCCAACAAGAAACTTTTGGAGTGGGAATTCTGGATGAGATTTTGCAGTTTGGCATTTCTTGGCTATAACTGGGACTCAGAACCAACACAAATTCTTTACATTCTTCACAAAATGGTTTGGGTTAGGAAATTAGGAATTTTGGGTTAGGAAATACCCAGCTCTTTCTGGTTTTCACAGCAGTGACAAAAAGCTGGGGATTTAGAGTGGAGTAAGATCCCTCTCAGGAAGGGAGGGCAGTGCTCAGTGCATCTCTTCTGTTTCCAAGAGTGTATTTTTTTAATTCCCTTGAGTCAGTGTGACAGCCAGACACAAAACCTCCGCATTTCCTTTGTTTTTACTCCCCTGTGACCATCTGCAGTGGCCCAAAAAATAAACAGATGATGGCCAAGGCACAGCTCTGGGCATGCGCTTGGCCACAGCTGTAAAAACTTTGGTGGTGTAAGAAAGAACTTGTGACACTTGAAGTGTTGGTTTGACCAGTTTGTGAGAGTTTTATGGAGCATGTTCCAGTCTAACAAAGTTCTTTGTTATAAACTCATGTTTTACTTAATTCCTTTAAGCCATCATCTAAAATGTAGTGATTTACTGCACCCTTTTCTTGCCTCCAAAAATCTGTGTATGTTGTTAGGCTGCATAAAAGTTTTTTCCACATGAAAGTTATTCTACAAAGAAAACTCAAAAAACCAAAAACACACAAACACAAACAAACACAAAAACAACAACAACAACAAACCCCAAACCCAAACCAAAAAAACCCCTCCAAAAGTCCAACTCCCCCAACAAACAAATTCCCAAACCAAATAAAACCCCAAATAAACAGAGGTGACCCGTTTATTTATACAACACCCAAGTATTTCTAATTCTTTTTTAAAGATGGAATCTTTCCTATTGTTTAACAGGCTTGGGGTGTTCCTGGGCACACTTTAATTCCTGTTGCCCTCTGGTTTGCCAACTAATAGATGTTAAGGAAATTCTCCAGGTAGTAATGGAGAGCTTGCAAGAAGATCCAATTATCCATATATTTTTCCATGAATTTTTAGACAAATACAGATATTTTTCACTGCCTATGCAGCTGCAGAAGGGTTGCACTTGTGTTTTACTGGATTGGCCTCCGTCATCCTGAGGGGTCCCTTCCAACTCAGCATTTTCTGTGATTTATTTCTCATCTTTTCCTTTACCCAAAGCGTGCAGATTTTTCTGCTGAGGAAATAATTTTGGGAAATCATTGTTGGCCTCTCCTGCAAGAATTCTGATGGTTGGTGTCACATCGATTTTTTATTTTATTTTTTTTACCCCACCTTTTTTTTTTTTTTTTTTTTTTTTTTTTTTTTTTTTTAATTTTGTATGTGTGTTTTTTCATTTTTTCTTTGTGCTTGTCCCCAAGTTGAAGGCATGAACTGGTCACTCCTTTTGGATTTAGTTGGGTTCCACCAGCACAGCCACTGCTGGAACAGTGGTGGGAATATCCAGGGCTCAGTATGAGACTTGGCAGTTTCTGTGTCAATTATTTCTTACATTTCACATGTTACCGGTTTTTCTTCATCCATTTGTCTCCAAAAAAAATAAATGTATGTGTTTAACACGTATAAAAATGACGTCTCTAAAATATTTTTAGTCTCAGAGAAAGCTAAGCTCTTGTATAGTTCACTAAAACCTGAAGCAATACAGAATTTGGTGTGGTCCAGCTGATGGAAGGAATTAATTCATTTCCATGCTGATCTCCATTTCCCATGGTGAGGCACCTTGAGTTTTTGCTGTGTTTGTTGCAGTGAAAGAGAGGCAACACCTGAATTTCAGAGCTATTTTATCTTGTATGAGTGAATTTCCAGCTAACTCAGCTGTCTAAATGCTCCCACCTTCAGCAAAGCTGCACCAGACTTGGCTTTGGGCTATTTGATCTTTTTAAGACCTCTACAGCAAAAAAATCACTTTGGTCCACACAACAATTTCTTCAGGATGGTGAAAAACACAGACATTGAGTTCATATGATGCAATTATGCACATTTTAAAATGGTTTATGTTGTATTTTTTTATTTCCTTAATTCAAGTTGGACATTTATTTGAAGTTTAGAGATTTTTTCAGAACCAATAGGGAAAGATGGATTGTACCTGGAATAGAAGTCTTGTGTGAGTTTCTCAGTAGTTTTTAATCAGAGCAATTTTAAAGCCATCAAAATATTAGGAGGGTGGCATAAGAGAAGGAGGACCTTGAAATAAAAAACAAGACTTTCTTTTGCAATATTTTAAATTTATTATACCATTATTATTCCCAGTTTTGTTGTTTTGGAAATTGTACCTTGATCTCAAATGCTTTAGATGTAATCAAAGGGAAGGAATTCAACTTAAATATGTTCTTAATCAAGATGTTTTTTAGTGTTTATTGGGTGCCTTGGTAGCTCTCTTAGCTGATATGAAGTATTTGTATTTTTCTGCAAAACCCCTGTTGATAATCAGGGTTATCAATGAATAACAGCTGGAATAATGTTAGGGAAGACCCCATCCCTGTGGCTCTGGTTTGTTCCTGGGTGCTGTCCAGTGGGTTATGCCTCTTTCTGCTTCTCTGGTTTTCAGCCCTCTGCAAAATGTGAATTTTCAGCTGGGGTTGGCCACACCCACTCCTCTTTTGAACGAAGACCCATAGCCCATCCCTCTGCAGAAATGAGGAATGTTAACGCATCCTTCTGAATTCTGTGCTGTGGCCTTTTGTGCAGGGGATTCAACCCCAGCAGGTCTGGAATCAGTTTAGTGCTCTTTAGTCCTGCTGGCACCTGAGGCTGAATCTGCATCTTTGGAATTTTCGTGTTCTCTCTTGGGTTTTTCCTGATCTTCGTGTCAGAGTTGTGGGTGCTGCTGTTCAAACAAAGCGCTCCAAACTCTTCAGAGCCAAGCTGTGGGTGTGGGATGAACAGGAATCGTGACATCCTGCCAGAAATGAGGGGCAGGGTGAACTTTACAGGTCCTAAGGAGGCAATTGCTGTTTCTTTAGGGGTTCCCTGTTGGAGGAGTTAATTATTAAAGGCAAAAATACCTCATTCTGTTGAATTCAACTTAGAGAAATCCTGCTTGGTCTGTGGAGACAAAACTCCTCATTTCAGATTGTGTCAATAATGACTCCAGTGCAGCTCACCCATTCCATCGGGAGCTGGGTGGCTCCAGCTATTATTATTATTATCATTATTATTATTATTATTGCTGATATTATTATTTTAGTGTATCCAAAATCCATGAGCACCACAGAATGGCTTGGGTTGGAAGGAACCCTAAAATCCACCTGTTCCCAACCCCTCATGGAGCTGGAACCCCATCCATGACTGTAGGGTGATGGAAATCCAGGAATTCCCTTCCTTGTGTGTCCAACTTCCCCCGTGGTGTCCCAGAGAAGAGGCTGAAGATGTTCCCAGTAGGATTCCCTGCTGGAAAAGCACAGTCATTAGGAAATTAGCTTTTATTTTTTTTTTGGAAAATGGTAGAATAACAATCTCACCACGTAATCAACATCACCTTCAACCAGTCGGTGAATGGTGATTTATCCTCAAGGTTCAGGGAGTGCTGCATTATTAAAGACGTGGATGTTCTCATCAGCCCCCTTTGTCTAACAGCTAATTACTGCTGGAATTACCCCGATTCCATGTCAGATAAATCTGAAATTTGAACACGAGGTGGTTGCTGGATATCTCTCAATTTAAAATAAAAGAGTGGAAGCCCTTTCCTCACGGTGGCTGAAGGAAGCTCTGCAAGGCAAACTCCCTCCCCGAACTTTCCAATGAAAAGCAGGATGGGGTTTTCAGTCTTTTTTTTTTCCCCAAAGAAAATTGGGAAAAAGAAAAAAAAAAAAAGGCTCTTTCAGACTCCTTCCAGTTGATGCTCCGTGTTGTGACACGCCATGTAAAGCTGCATCTGTTATGCTGAAACCAGAACAGAAGAGAGACGCTCTTGACATGAGGAATCACAACACGAGGGAACAGCAGGAACGCCGAGAGCGCGGCGCGGCTCCTTCTCCCAGTAACCCCAGCCCCGGGAGAGAGGAGGGATTTGATGGAGCTTCCAGCTCCACTGGATCCCTGTTTCCTCCCTAATGGCTCTCCCCCCTCTCTCCAGGCCCAGCCCAGCCCTTTCCATAGGGGAAAAACTCAGGGAAAGTCGGGAATGCCAAGTCCGAGGGAAGTTTTGCCCGAGCGGAGACCCCAGGATCAGGCCTGGGAGGTTTTCCTGCCTGCGAAGTAGAAAATAGACTCAGATTAAGCGAGCAGACTTGTTATTTGACAGTTTATAAAATATTTGAGTATCTTTTTGGCAGTAGCAGTTTGAATGTTGGCAAATGCGCGCGTTGCTTGCAGTTACAAAACCTCGTAATGAGTATTTCCCACTGTAATGGCAGCGAGCTGAAATTTGGATAAACCACTTAGACTTGTGAACTCTGACATGCCTGGTAACTATGTCTTTGCAAAAAGAATTTTGTCAAGTATTGGAGCTCCCACTAATAGCACATCCATCTTTCTGCACACTATAAATCTTAAGAAAATTTCTATTACTCTGCAATTTGTCTGGCTTATGCTATTTATTAGCCATTTTATTCTGCTGCTTTAAGAAGTAATGTGATGTTCATTTTATTGCTGGTTCAATAAATTGTTAATTATAATGCAGTGATTGCTGCTGACGTGATTTAAAAGCCACATTAGCACTATAGCATTAAGTTTTAACTATTTTACCCTTCAATTCCCTGTTTATACAACAGTAAAAGGAAAATAGCCTTAGACTAATTTAAAAAATGAAAGTACTTGTATCTATTGATCACATGATATACTAGAAACTTTTGTTGTTTTTTAGGTTTTTTTTTTTTAAAAAGGTTACATTCAGGTCTAAAAAAGAAAATGCACCAGCTGAGCACAGTCTTCCTGTTCAGCAAAAAGTGTTCTTAAAGCAAGATTAACCCCAAAGTTAAATTAACAGAATTACTTAGTTAAATTAGGACAATTGGGCTAATAGATTAAAGGAACAAAATACCCAGATAAATCATAATCATTTTATAGTTATGTGTAGCTTTTGGTGCCCATTTTGTATAACAATGGAGCAGAAGGGAGGCTGAGATTGGAAATTGTACCTATTTTCTCCAGGAACGTTGTAAATGGGATTGGGGGAAATCTCCATTTTGCTGATTTAAAGTCAAATCTAATTGCTGCAAGTCTAATGGTCCATCCTTGGCTGAGCAAGGAGAGAGAACTGACTCAGGCCCAGGAGCTGCACACAAATATTGGGCAGGGTGGATGGAATTAAGGAATTCTGAACTGGAGTGGCTGGGGACACCTGCTGCCTCTTGGAGGCCTGTATCAGACATGGAGATTTTGGGTGAAAATATTTACTTGTCTTAGTTACAATTTTTTTTTTCTTAATTGAAAAAAATACACTCATAGAAAAATAAGGGAAAACCAGAATAACTAAGGAAACGGTTATATTTACATACACACACATATATATTTAATATCCATAAAAAGATGTATGAGCAGATCTAAGAATTCCTGTAAATCTTGCACCACCACCAAAACTGATGTGCAGCTCTCCAAGACTGGCAGCTAGAGGTCATTAATTCAAACAAAGCGCTTTAAATACACAGGAGAATGTGAATTTTAACTGGTCCCCAGTCAAAATGGGAACTGCCATGGAGCCCTTTGATTCCACAGGGAATATTCACCATCACCAGACGTGCAGGCTGCAGCATCTCTGGTCAAAGCCTCTTCTGAGTCCTGGGCAGGTTTAATATGTAATTATTAATACAAAGAATTAAAAATTAGGAGGCTGTGGTTAGGAGAAACTGCCTGGTGGAGGTTCCTTCCTCCTTTATTGGGAGATCTGCTGCCAGACAAGCCAATAAATCACAACAAAAAAGGTTTTCCTTGCTAGTCAGAGACTTGTGGAAATGAATTAAACACCCAAACCCTTCAGAGAATCTTAGAAGGGAGAAATCTCACCTTTAATTGTCTGATTCAATTAAAAAATCTGCCTGGGAGAGACCTTCTACTCTTTAAGTCAGAAATACTTTACTAAATTGAAGACATCCTTTCCAAAGATGGAGTGATAGTGGTTTTGTTGTAAGAAAAGAGCTTGAGTTATTTTCTTGGAGGAAGGATCATTTCCCAGAAGGGAATAGTTTCTGTCAGGGGAGTGTATTTAAAAAAAACCACAACACCCCAACCAAACCAAATGAAAAAGGAAAAAAAAAAAGTCAAATCAGCAGTTTCCCCCACATCTGAATTTGGATAAATATGACCTATTTTAATAAGTATGACTTATTTTGATGAATCTGAACTTTTTCTAGTTTGTAATCCCTCATTTTATTTGTGTTTAAGACACTGGCTGAACTGCTTTCCTAAAAGGATAGGTCTTGGCACCAGTCATGGTAAAAATTACAGATATTAATTTAGATAGAATTAATTTAGATAAAATTAGAGAATTAAGGGAAAGTTTGGCAGCCAGCTTGGCTCCAAGATTTCAGGCTTTGGGAGCAAAGATCTGAGCTAAAGAGATTGATAAAACTTCTGGAGCTGCCATAATGTACTGGAAATCCTATCCTTGACTTAGTGCTACATGACATTTTAATACAAGAAATTAGAACATAAAAAACGACTGTGGCCCCTATTAAGCAGATTTAAAAGTGGTAAACTAATTGCAAAAAGTAATGGGGATGTTTTCAGCAACATCTCATGGAGATCCAGCCACGGCCTAACGCGTTTCCATGGAATGAGTAATGACCTGGAAAAAAAAAACCTTTCAGTGCTTGCAGATCACACAAGAACTGGGGAGGGGTGATGAATAAGGAAAGGGAATGGTAATTTGTAGAAAATCCAGATTATTTTGGAAGAAGGGACTGATTTTCAGAGCTTCAAGGGTGACTTTGTGCTCCATCAGGAAGCCCTGAGGAGTTGGATGGTGCTACAAACCCAAGAGAAAATCACTCTGAACTTTCTGGAGGAGCAAGAATTTACCCACCCTGCTTTTCTGGCCTGGGGCAGCGGGATTTGGATTGGGGATGCTCAGGGAATTTCTTCTAGTTCCAGGCTGGTCCAGCTCCTCAGCATTTTCCCGTGTGGCTGAGCATCCCAGCTGCCCTGCCAGGCCATTGGGGGAATTTCACATTCCAAGGTATTCCATGGTAAAGCCTGGTTTAAAACCTGCACTTTTGCAAAGGCTGTCTGGAATTTGTTGAAAAATTCAGGTCAATTCTACCTCTGCCAGAGTCAAACAGGAGATTTTGGGGCAGGAGGCTGTGCTTTTGCTGCTTTCAGTGAAACTCCCAGCCTGGAATTAATCTCCACCCCAATAAATTAATATAAATTACATGAGGGAGTGGATAGGTGGGGGACAGCCCTGCACTAAGGGAGAGGTGGAACTAGATGAGCATTAAGGTCCCTTTCAACCCAAATTATTCTCTGATCCTCTGCATTATTTATGCCTAAATAAAGGAGAGAGGGGAAGCCTGAACTGATGAAACTCCAGGAATTCACAGCTCGGTCAGCACAGAAAAGCTGAGCAGCCTGCAAAGGGCATAGCAAGGAAATAGTTAAAAAGGTAAACTGAAAAACAACCCCCCAAGTTTAATGAAAACATTCCAGGTAGGAAACTGCCAGGAGAGAGGGGCTGAAGTTGAGCAAGCCTCGACCACGTGTGGCTGCTGCAGCTTTGGGAAAGCGTTCAAACAGTGACACTTTGGAGATGCCAATTTACTGTCGGCTCTAAACAGGACGTAAAAAGTTATCCACAAAGCCACAGGAGGAAAAGAAACTTCCAGTGAACTGCAAAACCAGCTGCTTTATGCTGGAGAAGCACATTCTGCAGCCTGAACATTGCTTTATTCTGGGGAAGAGCTGCAATGTGCTCGGTAATTCCCAAAGGAGACAAGGGCAGAGTTTGTACCCCCAAGAGTTTGTGCTGGAGGGATGTTCCTGTTTGAGGGTGGGGATACATTCCACAGAAATAAATGTCCTATAAATAAGTTTATTTCTCAAGCTGTAACAGCAATTTAGTTTAGAAACTAAATGATATTGAGTATTTTATTCACGGTAGCACTCAGCCCCCATCTCCTAGAAAGGACTGAGGCCCTACAGGTGCTGTTTGAGGGGTTTGGGCACCAAGAGGGTTCTGACAGCACCTGATGCAAAAGGTCACCCCAAATTACCTAAAAACACCTAAAATCAGGTGTTTTTCTTCATAGAACCATGCAGAATCTGGAGTATTTGTTGTAGTGAAAGGTTGAAGCCAAGCAGCACTAACAGTGAATGGTGAAATAACTTCTGTACACAAGTATTAAACTAATTTTGCTCATGAGAATCATTTTGGTCCTTGAAATTTTTGAGGAAGAAAATGAATTTTTAACAAATGTTTGTTTTTACTTTTATGTAAAAGTAAAGTATCATTTGAAGTATCATTAGGCCAAAACTTGTGATTTTGATTTTTTTTTTTTTTGTGGATTGCAGGAATTATTTACCACTTAATCACATATCTAAAATAATGCAACAACTAAGGAGAGCTAATTTCATGCTGACTTTATTGGTGAGTTGATAGAATTGTGAAGACCTGAGGGTCAGATAAATCCTGAATTTATAAAAGAAGGGGCTCCATGCACTGAATTATCTGCAGAGTAGAAAAAGTGTGATACAGAAATAAGTTCTGATTAATAAGACAAAGGGAAACGGTGCAAAGCAGATGGCATCCCATTCTGCCTTATGGTTATGGATGATGTCATTACAAAACACTAGGAATTTTGTGTTAGGTGATTAGAGACCAAATTAGCAGCTAAATTTTTCTAAATTTAAATTTAAATTTCTAAACTTCAGCTTAATTGATAGAATTTTACATCTCATGGGTAGTGGGCTCCAAGAAGCAGTTCCTGAAACAAATGGGGGGAAAAAAAGGGATTAAAATCCCAAACCTAAGACATCTTTCTGATTTATCCATCAGATTTTGATTTAGTTAATCAGTTCTAACCTGTAGCTTTTGTTGTTGAGCATGTTACAAAACATAGATGAAATTGCTTTGATTTCTTGATAAAAATTCCAGTAGATTGGAGTGCTGGCAGTAGGAAGCTGGTTTGAGGAAGGTGGAAAGGAGACAGATTATATGGGGGAGTGTGTGTGAATAGAAATAACAGAGAAAATCTCAATATAATGTCCTGTATAGAAAAGCACCTCAAAATTTTTTAAAAAATTAAGAATGGGTGGGGAAGACCAAGAAGGAAACAATGTTCAGCACTGACTGAAGAATGGAATGTGTTGGGCAAACAGGAGAAAATCTCAAAGGAAGAAATGCTTTGGAAGGGAAGGCTGGAGAGCCCGATCTGAGGGAATTCCATTAACAGAGTGCCACTAATTCCTCCTGGTGCCAACACTTTGGGTGCCTTGCAGGAACACAGAACTGAACGGGCAGGAGGGACAAGGTTAGAGAAGTGATGAGGGGAGGCTTTGAAAGCTCCAGGCCTATTTTGGATTTTGCTGCAGCCAGGGATATTTGCTTTCCTTGCTGTACTTGAGCACTGGGCATTTCTATTTCTGGAAATGCCCCGAGAACGTCATTCAAACTATTTCAGAACTCAGGAAAATTTCCTGGGTAGTTTTCAGTTTGCATTGCAGTTCCTCTTGTCTCTTCCTTCCAAGACCGCTCTGATCAAAAGCAACAGATCCTGGAGATAAATCCACATTTAATCTCTGTGAGAATTCTGAGTTGTTTGTTCTTTGACCAAAACTACTTCATCTGCATCTTCTCATCTTCATTTTAATCTTTGGTTTAAATCAGGACAGGAGATTTTTTAAAAAAATTTTTTCCCCCCAGCATCATCTGGAATATCACAGGAGGCAAAGTTTACTCTTCAGGCATTGAGATGCCTGGTGCCAGTTTGGTTTAGTATTTTAGTGTAATTTACTCATTCTATTTAGTTTTCATCCAGTTTTTAATTTGTCACTTGTGTGTCATGTTGACAAATGTTTACTTTAATGTGTGCTATTTGTTAAACGGAAATAGACATAAAGGGAAACCACAATTTTGCTTTTCTGAAGGCCGTCCTTGTTTCAAAATACATTGAATTCTGGATTCTAAAGTTTCAGGAAAAAGAAAAATGAAAGATGGGAGTATTGAGCGTGTTTCATTTACAGGTGAAGTAAAACTAGGAAAATAATCTCCTGTGGGAAGAACAAAGTCTGAATTAACAGCGCAGCAGAGAGGGAAGAGCAGAGATATTATAGGAAATAGGGCTTGGAGGCAGGATCAGCTGTGCCCAAATCCTTCGTGACAGATCCTTGTCTAGCTGGCTCTTTCCATCTCCCCTGATGGAGTTCCCACAATCTCTATAGGCTCTTTTTTTGTTGTTGTTATTAATGTCTCATCAAAATCTCCTTCTCAGCAGTTCCAGCCTGTTCCTATTTATCCTTTCTGAAGTGGACACATGGAGCAAATTCTTTGCAGCTACCACCCATCTATGTACAAACTTATCACTGCTGATCCTTCCCTTTGGGTTCACCCAGCTCACTTAGCATCAGCTTTATACAGATCAAGTTTTCCAGCCTTTTGTTCCTTATCTCAAGAGTTTAGGCAGGGGGGAGAATTACTGGATGAAATATTATGTCAAAACATTTCTATATTTTCACCCAGTACTTGAGCTGGGTGAATATTCAATCTAAAATCTACTATAATAATTAGAAATGAGTTTTCATATTTGGGATTGGTTGTGATTATTTATTTTTGTTAGTCTTTGCTATGAATAATAGGGGCCAACATCATCCCCCTCTCTGTCTGTGCTCATGTGGAAGGGACAATTTTGAAGCTGTGAACGGTCTTTTATCCTAAATTTGTTGTTTCTAGCAAAAATCTCAATGCTCAATCAGGTGGCATTCAAGACATCTTCATCAAGACATTTTGAAGCGATTCTTTTTAATTTAAACTGGTTTTGCAGAAGGAAAAAGGGCCTTCACAGCAGAGCTTGGTTCTTTGGCTTGGAAAAGTGTCAAATACAGGGCACTTCCCTTCCTTCCCCTTCTCCTGACACCTTGTACATGGAACCATCACTAGCGGGTGACATCCACACCCTGGAGGCTTTGGGAGCATGAAATTCTTAGGATTTTACCTTAAACAAAAAAAAAAAAAAAGGCAGAAAATCGTGGAATATGCTAAACTGGAAGAGACCCACAAGGATCATGGAATTCCAGCTCCTGGTCCTGTACTGACACCCCAACAATCCCATCATATCCCAAAACTGTTGTCCATGGAAGAAAATTTGTGCTGCTCTTTCATATCTAAGACACAGCCTGTGAATGTAAAAGAAAAAAACCCAAACAACCAAAAAACTCCCCCCCAAATCCTTGCCAAATGTTCTGCTTGCCTAAAGAAAAAAATTGGTTGAATATTATTTCACATCTATTAACCCCAGGAAAATTAATTTGTGAGGGAGAGAAAAAAATCCCTCATGCACATTTCCAGTGCTAGACAGAAAATGAGGTCCTTTTGAGTTTGTGTTTATATAATGCACAAACTTATACATTTAAGATATCAGATAAGCAATTGGCTGTTGAGCTCTCTTTGAGAGATTTGCTAAATGTTTGTATTAAAATCTGGGGTTTGTTTTGGTTTTATAATCAGAGTTCCCTGTTTTGTTCCCCGTCTACTTTTGGGCATCAGTTTCTCTATTTAACTTTAAATTTTGCTGTTTTTATTGAGTATTACAGTTGTATCACTGCCCCTTGTACCAAAACGATGGACATAGGGTCCCATTTTGGGAAATCCTGGGCATTTAGCGGCAATCCACTTACCAAAAATTCATGTAAAGAAAAAGCTGGAAAGTTCTTCCTTTTTATTTTTACAAACTTCAGCCTTCTGTTGCTACTTGAGTAAGGGAGCCCAGTTTCAAGGACACAAAGGCCCTGAAGGGCAATCCTGGGCTGGCAGGAGCAGAGTTTGACTTCCCAACTGTGGGCAAATTCCTCTCCTGATGCCAGAGGATGGTCCCCCCTCCCCACAGTCAACACAGCTTAAAACTGCATCCTCAAAAATCTGTGTACTCATCACTTTAGTGTTCCTTGAGCATGCCCAAGCCAGAAATAGATTATCCCCGGGACAGGATTTGCCTGATCTGACTTGTGGTGTTTGGAGGCTGCGCTGGAGCTGCCCTCGGAGTCGGGAGAGCCGTGGGCACCCCTGGAGCTTTCCTCTGCTCCTCCAGCTCTGGTTCCAGCGTGAGGAGATCCCTTTTTTCCCCTTTGTTTTAAACCTGACCTGGGCTGGTGCCTGAACCTGAGTGTACAAGCAGAGCTCAAATTTGGGACAGCGTTGTCTTGAGGCAGTGGCTGCGTGTTGGAGGCTTCCCACCCAAAGATGAGTTCAGTATTCCATTTCCTGTGCATAGGGTGATAAATAGGAACATGGGAAATAAGAGGCAACTTTTAGCCACAAAAGCCACTGGAATGTGTCAATAAACAGAGCTCAGTGAAGTTCCTATGTGAGATATTATTATTATTTGGGGTTATTATTATTATTTTGAGATATTATGGTCAAAAAGAGCTTTGCCCTAGGGAGAGAGCCACAAACCCAGGCCGAAGCTGAAGGAACTACCTGGTTCCAGTGCAAAGGCTATTTTGGATGTGATCCTTAAGGCCTCTTTGAACTTAATCACCAATCACTCATCAAGAATTCATCATAGGACTCTGTAATATTGTTATTTGTTCTGCTTTTTAGGACAGCACTGCAGGTAGTGAAAGGAATGGATCCCTTTGCCACTGCAGCCACATCGCCCTCTTATTTCAGTGCCTTCAGGAGAGTCAGCTTTATTTGTTTATTCCCAATTAATAGCATATTTTATTATTGTTCTTAGAATTGCAATTACTTCAATCGGGTGGTAAAAACAAAAGAGCAAAAACATTACAGGGAAAAGTGCCTATGGAGAGCTTGTCAAAGTGTCAGTGACCCGCCAAGGCTGCTCCACTTATCACAAATGGCTTTGTTAATACCCAGCCTCACCAGCACTTAGACTTAATGCTCTGCTCAAAGCCCGACAATAGGAGATAAATACTTGGTGAGACATCTATTGTCATTATTTATCATTTATAACGTGCAGCAAAGGCGTGATAAAACATTTATGGGGTGCTTGGAGGTAGAGCGTTGTCACCAGTGCCACCCAGGCTGCAGGAGGGGCTGGGCTCAGCCTGGCTGGTGAGAAACCTTGTGGGTGGAGGGATCGGAGGAAGAGGAGGATGGAGAGAGGAGAGGGAGATGGAGTGAGAGAGTAGAGCATGGAGAGGGAGAGGATGATGGAGGGGAGAGGGAGGGGGAGAGGGAGAGGATGATGGAGGGGAGAGGGAGAGGATGATGGAGGGGAGAGGGAGAGGATGATGGAGGGGAGAGGGAGAGGGAGATGAGATGATGATGGAGGGGAGAGGGAGAGGAAGATGGAGGGGAGAGGGAGAGGATGAGGGAGAGGGAGAGGATGATGGAGAGGGAGAGGGAGAGGATGATGGAGAGGGAGATGATGAGGGAGAGGGAGAGGATGATGGAGAGGGAGAGGATGAGGGAGAGGGAGAGGGAGAGGATGATGGAGAGGGAGAGGGAGAGGATGATGGAGAGGGAGAGGGAGAGGATGATGGAGAGGGAGAGGGAGATGATGATGGAGAGGGAGAGAGGGCGAGGATGAAGGGGAGAGGGCGAGCCCGAGTATGACAGCACAGCATGGAGGGGAGAAGGAGAAGCTGGAGGAGTTGGGTTCATCCTAAAGCTTTTTTATAACCAGCAGGGAAGTGTGTGACTGACAAGAGAGAAGATGTAGAGGTGGTTTTGGCAGATGTTGGTTTGGAACAAGGCTGGAACAGAGCTGCTCCCCGTGGGTGCCAGTGCCACAGCCCCGCTCGCCGAGCAGCTGCCGGGCTCTGGGCAGGGCACTGCTGCCAGAAATGCACCCTGGAGCCTCAGGAAGCAAAATTCAGGTGCTGTTCGGTCAGAGAGACAAATAACATTTGACTGCTCTTTCTTCTTCTGTGGCAGCTGTTTCTAATTCCCCGCGTGAGACGCGGTAGCAAAGCGCTCCTCTTCTCCAGAGGAAAAATCCCTACCATTATAATTTTTTTCATTACAGCTTAAGCATTTTCAGTTTTAAAAGAGGAGAAAAATAACGATAATTTGCTAGATCTGATTTCTGATGCGTTTTGTTCAGTGTTATGTAGCCACTTTTTTTTTCTGTGGGAAATTTGATACATTACTTGAAGTTAACTACATACAAGAGAATACTAAATAAATTCACTTTATGTGCTTCCCTAATTAGTTTTCAGTCATGTAATTCTCTTCAATACGGAGCTGAGAAATCCCCAAGTCTACCTTGATGTAGTTAGTGTCACATACACTGATCATGTGAAATTGAATTTGAATTTACTACTAATATTTAAACACGAAAGCTGACTTGAACCGTATTTCCCCCTTGGATAGAGATGTCACTGCTCCCTGTAATGAGCAGCATTATGTTGAATACTTAAGCCAAGAACAACCAAGTTAGAGGAATGGGACATTAATCTTGGAGAACTGTGGAATTTCGTGCTTTAGACAATGCAGCGTCTTCGCATTATTTCTTACACTTTAATTACTTGGGATGAGGATTTTGCAGTGTGTGTTGCTTGAGCATATTTTGTGAAGATGGAGTGGGGATATTGAGATCTCCAGGATCTCTTGGATAGCTGTAAACTGACTGTAAGCACAAAACTAGATTGTTTGATGTATGAAATGCAACAAATCCCTGTCCAGCTCTCCCTTTGTCCCCAGGTCTGAGGCTGTGTGTGGGGTCCTGCCAGTCCCCATTGGGGGAGAGGGAGATGCTGCGTGTGGGCTTGGTACCACATTCCTGAACTATTTCACATTCCTTAATTTATTAAATCTAAAATCTGAGTGTCTCTCTGGTCTCTCCCTCACCTGCGAGGAGGAATCTGAGGTTTTGGGGAGGGACCAGCAGGAATGACTTTTAAAGACTGAATACATCAAAATACTGCCAGGGTTCCTTTCTGTGGTTTTTGGGGTGTTGTGGTTGGAGAGATGGGACAGGCACTGCTGGACTTGGCACTTGGATGGCACAGAAATATGGAGTAATTTATGTTGCTGTATCATTAACTCCTTACCTGAGTGGGTAAAAACACCTGGATGACTTTAATGGACTCTGCAGTCCTTGGCTCTGTTGTCACCCTGTGTTTGCTGATCAGCTCATGCACAAATTCGTAGAGGGAGGGAAAGAAGCTGGAGCTGGAGAAAGCAGAATTTGAAATGACACTTGAGTCTCTCTGGAAATATTTAGGAAAAGCAGGTGGGATTTAAGTCTTTCTCAGTACCTTGGAAAAGGGTGAATACAGTGAGGATGTGGGGAAACCCCAGGCCAGCTTCAAAATAGCTCGAGGGGTTCCTGCTCTGCAATCCCCCAAACTGGTTCCACTCTCAGTATCATCACCAGATTAATTGGCACTCATGCTGTAGGTAGGACTAATGAGGAAGGTAATTATTCCTTCTGTCATAGTGGGCAGAGGAACTCAGTGTAGCACAGTGCGTGAGGAATGATAATTCTGAGGGAATAATACAAAGTCATCTACAGAAGCTTAATGAAAACAATCCAGAATGCATTGAAAATGGAGTTTTTGCGTGTTTTTGTAGCCTTTTCTCTATCCTTTCTACAAATCCATCCAGATCCTTTATTTACTTCTTAATGGGGTGTGGTAGATTTGTTCCTTAACACGTTGGATTTGCTTTTCTACTTAAAGACTTTTAGGATGTTGTTTCTAAACTAATTTACTGAACCTGTATAAGATTAAAAAATTCCTTTTGCATGAGAAATCCTTAAAAAGTGGCAAAAAATGCAACTGGAAAATGAGTGAGTTGTGACCCGTTAATGGAAGTTTCTATACATTGATTTAGGGTTTGCTGCAAAGCAGCCTTTGGGGTGACTCCTATCACACCTCAAAGAAGGAGTTTGGTTGAAATCAGGCACCAATTTTGCTATTTTTTTTATAGAGAAATGAGCTCTGAACTCAGAGCTGCATCTTTCTGTATCAGGCTGGGTGCCTGCTGCAAGGAGAACCCAAAAATTTGGTAGGTGCAGTTGTTTTTATCCATCTTAGAATGGATGAACTCCTCTGCTGCTGTTTTCTCAACAGCAGTTGTGCCGTGGTGTCTGCAGGAGGAGGATTACACTGCATCTGGCAAAGGAAATTACGGATTAACATGTGCATTATGGAGAAGAAACATTACAGGAAAACTGTCATTTGTATTTTACAAGGAAATAATCCTTTAAGTCTCTTAGGGCTGCAGTAACTCCTTCGTTTTACTCCCCTTTTGGAACACCCTGTGAATCCTCACGACAGAATTAGTAACAAACAAAACAAAGCTCAGAGGAATCTGGACTTTTTCAACCAGAAAGGTCAGTGCTAGACGAGAGATTTTAGAAAATGCTCCAGGAGCTACCAAAGGAGCCCCCACGCAGTCAGACCTGGGATTCTGGGAACACTCCAGGTGCTGAGTGTGGTGTGGATTTTTCCAGCTGCCTTCTCCCTTCCCACAGTGAAAATGTGGAGTGATGCCCCTCAACCAAAGCTTGAGGGAAACTGGTTTAGAGGCCATAGGCTCATCAATCTGTAATTTTGCGTGCTAATATTTCCCAGGAGAAGCATTTTAGATATCAGCAAAATATCTGGTAATTGCTGCTCTCCTTGGCTCCTGCAGCAGCTCACAACTTTGAAATCACGCTTAAGCTCAATGATCCTAGAGGTCTTTTCCAGCCTTAAAGATTCTGGGAAATTGTGGTTGGATTCAATGATTTTACAGGTCTTTTCCAACCTAAATGATTCCAGCTCTGTGTTGCTGGCCCAGACTGCTCTGGTTTGCAGTGAGAAGGTCCTGCCTCCAGCATCCAGCTTCCTAAATCTGCTCCAAATGGGTTTAAATTATTTTCTTCTCCTGGATTGAAGACTTTAGAACTGCAGTAATTAAGCAAGAGTGGGGATTTCTGCTGGGAACAGCCCCGTGCAGTTTCTTTGCTCAGCCTTTGCTGTGGAACCTTTGCAGTGTCAGTTGAGTCACTGCTCCGAGCTGGTTTGTCACTGTGGAACGGGAATGCCGGACCTTGGGTCACAGCACCCAGCCATTCCCTCCATGGGATTGGGCCTTTGCTCTTGTCTTAGTTTGGAAATTCAGGTGTCTGCCAGGGAAAAGCCAGAGCTTCCTTTGGAATGGAGAATGTAAACCCTCTCCATCTGAATTAATATAATTCTGAAATTAAAGAGCTTTCAGGCAAAGATACGGGAATAGGAATAACAGCTCTTTATTAGGAATATTAAAAATGAAATGTAGTAGTACAAAAAAGAAAACACTGACAGAGTCAGAACACAGCCTGACACCCTGCTGGTCAGGGTGTTGGTGGCAGCCCAGTTAAATCCTCCTGCAGTGACAGATGTGGTTCTGCTGGAGCAGAGATGATCCTGTAGGGTTTCCAGTGGTGGTGAGATGGGTCCAGCCTTCCTCTGGGAATGCAGTGCACACAGGCTGTGCTGGTGTTACAAATCCCAGGGTTTATCCAGGTGGGAATGCAGAGCACACAGGCTGTGCTGAATGCCAGGGTTTATCCAGGTGGGAATGCAGAGCACACAGGCTGTGCTGGGCTCTGAATGCCAGGGTTTATCCAGGTGGGAATGCAGTGCACACAGGCTGTGCTGGGCTCTGAATGCCAGGGTTTATCCAGGTGGGAATGCAGAGCACACAGGCTGTGCTGGGTTCTGAATGCCAGGGTTTATCCAGGTGGGAATGCAGAGCACACAGGCTGAGCTGGGCTCTGAATGCCAGGGTTTATCCAGGTGGGAATGCTGGGCTCCTCCCCTGGGTGCAGCATCTCCCATGGATGATGGAATTGGATCAGCCCTGCAGGGAGCCTGGATGGCCCCTGGACAGCAGAGATCCCCTGGAGGGAGGATGGGTCCTGGAAGGGATAAAGAACCCTGCCCCAGCTGGGTTTAACAGCTGGCCATTAACAGAAGACACCCACCCCCTCCTCCCTGGAATTATGGGATAAAGAAAACACCTCTTCAACCAGTTTGAACAGATGGGAATAGAGTACATCTTGCCTTGCAACCCAAGACAGCTCTTCCACAAAGGTCTTGGAAGAACCTTCCAAATCCAATCTGGGCATTAAAGCCCTGGTGCTGCTTTTCCATCCGTGGTGTTCGCTGTTTTCCAGTGGCCAGGGGCTCACTCTGGGCCGTGCTGGGAGGAAAACAATTTTTAAGTCCCAGGAGCAGTTGTGTGACTCCAGGCTTGGTTGAGGAGTGCCATGGACTCAATAAACATTTTAATGTTGACTTCAAAACTCTCTTTGGAGATGCAGTTTTACGTGTGCTGGCGGTGTCTTCTCATTCTGCCCTCAAGGTTGTCACCTCCTTCCAAGCCAAACTCTGAACTGGAAGGGAATTCTGAGGGAAAACCAGCAGCTGGATTGGGCCAGGGATTTAAATTTCCACACTTTGGGAAAATGCTGACTTTGG
Organism: Prinia subflava; assembly: GCF_021018805.1. Taxonomy (NCBI): domain Eukaryota; kingdom Metazoa; phylum Chordata; class Aves; order Passeriformes; family Cisticolidae; genus Prinia; species Prinia subflava. The sequence continues at coordinate 36,617,079 of NC_086252.1, read as the reverse complement.
CCGTGGTGGTGTGACCCAAACACAACAAGGCAGAATGTTGTTTTCTGCTGGGAATGCTGTCATTTCCCCATTGGATTTTTGGCTGAACTAAGAGCAGATTTAAGCAATAATCTGGTTTTTTTGGGGTTTTTTTTAGCCAACTCTATGCCTACATTTATTTTTTTAGAGTTTCTTCCCTCCTTTTCCTTTTAAAGAATTCCTTGGTGTCTCTTTTCCAGCCTCCCAAGAAACAGTTAAATGACTGAACCTCAAAGGTTTGAGCACTTCTACAAACAACAGTCACAGGGAGGAAAATTAACGGTTTTCTGTTAATGACTCATATTAGTCCTCTTTGGTGGTCTGAAGCGATGGATTAGATATTTTTTTTATTTTTATTTTTTTCCCCCCATTTCTTCCACATGCCTGTCATTGGGCTGCTTTTCTGATTGCTAGTTTTGTTGTTAAAAATGTCACTCTCTTTATTCGCCCTTCTCCCCATAGAATCTTTAAAACTAAACGCAGGAAAAGTGGAATATACCTGTCATTTAGACCAGCTAGAACAAAGGTTGATAGAAAATACATTCCTAGTTTGAAGAGGCTTCCCTGCTGATTTTGTTTATCAGAAAATGGCAAGTTTTGTTCCTAATGGACTGAAATTTAAATAAAATCTGACTCTGGAAATAAAAGCAGCCATTATGACAAAATAAAATTATATATTTTATAGGAGAAATTGAATTAAAATGCTAGTTTCCTTTGGTTAAATTCTTTTACATAAGGAAATGAATAAACGAGAGAGAGTGAAATAGAATGAGATAGAAAGCTGATTGTTGAAGTAAGCTTTTTAAAAATCAATAATCTCTTGTAATTTATATTTTTGAAAAAACTTTGAACAGACTTCCATACGATATCTTGAATTATAGCTACATTTCTATGTTTCCTTTCATTAGAAGTTGAACTGGGGGTTAAATAGAGTTTCCCCCCTGGGATTTCAGGTCCTTATTGGGCTGTGGCTTTGGACTAGAATCTTCTACAAAAGCAGACTGTCTCCAGAACCCCAGTTATTTCAACAATTTTATTTATTAATATTATTTTTTTTTAAAAAAAGAAATCAGGTTATTTTACGTGCTGGGGTGGGAACTGAACTCTGAGGGGACGTGTGGGGACTGGGGAAGGTGATGGTTGGGAGCAATCTACCTGTTGGAGACTTGGCCTCCAGGGAGACATTTCATCTGAATTCAAGAGGTTTAAGAGTCAGGTCCAAAAAAAAAAAATAGTGTTTAGAACTAAAATTAACATTTCTGTACACAAATGTGTGTTCTCTCAGCAATTTGATGACCTTACATTGGCACAGAATGATTGAAAGGCATCCTTGCATTCCTTGCAGGTGGAGGGGTTGTCCAGATGTTCAGTGGCACTGGTTCCCCTAAAAATAAATATCTGGCTTTGAGATAGGCAAATAAAGGAGTTTGTAAACCTTAAATTATTAATTAAATTTAAAGGATTGCTTGGAGCTGTTATAATGAAATTTAAAATGTGTTCACAGGCAGGTGGTGACTCTAATTTGGAAATTTCCCTCCATGAGCAGAAAGTGCTCATGGATGAGAGGTAAAGAAGAGGTGAGGGGTAGCTTGTGCTTCTAATTTCAATTCAGCATTCCACCTGGGTCCTAGGTCAGACTGTGTGGGAAAAGAAGTCCGGGCATATTGCAAATCCTAATTCAAATTTAAAGAAAAAATACATTTAAAAAAATCCAAAAATATGTTCTTGAATTCTCCTCTGTTCCCTCAAAATCATGACACTTTCCCAAGTGCAGTGTTTCCTACTGGGATGGAGATGAGAGAGGTCTGAGAGCACCAAAATCTTGGTCCCTGCACTTTTTCTTGGTATGATGGGAAGAACCACGTGTTTCCATGGAAGCTGGCAATGGAAATGAGAAATGGCAGCCCTGGGTGTGACTGGAATGACGTGGTTAATCCCCCAGGAATCTGTGCCACCCCTGAGTGTCAGCAGGGTTAAAGTTATTGTCTTCTTTAACCAGCAGCTGGGGAGATCTGTCAGCAGATGCTTCAAAAGTGCTTTGACGACTAAAATATTATTACTATTACTATTATTATTATTATTATTATTATTATTATTATTGACTGTCCACAGTGATTACTGTGATCATAGAGTGTCTTTCTGACATGTCCCTAATGACCAAATATCCTGTGGGCTCCGAAGGGTCAGAAGCAATTCCTCTGTCCCACAGGAATGTGTATGAGGATCACATTTTGGGCAAAACTTGGCACTGGCGTGGCTTCAGACCTGCTTTTCCTGATGTTTTTTGGGAGGATGGAGGTACCTGGGACATTTTTCCTCACCAAATTTCCATCCAGGGTGTCAGGGCTGTGGCCTGGCACTGGTCACAGCTTCAGTGGCTGCTTGATCCTTCCTCCAGTGAGGAAATGTGGAATGAATCAAGGGAATTGCCATAAACCCACTGATTCCTGATTTCCTGATTCCTGCAATAGCATCACACAGGATTCTAATTTTTTTTTTTCTTTTTTCCCTTTTTGTTTTCCTCTCCAGCTTACTGAGGTTGTGGTTTAACAACTGGTTTAGCTCTTTAATTTCCAACTGAAGCCTAAGCCAAAACTGAGCTAAGTTTGGGTTCCCAGGTCTTTGTTGAGGCATCCAAGTGGAAGGGGTGTGATGTTTCCCATGCACCCTTAATGGGCTCCACACAGCACCCACCAAAAAGAGCAGGTGTGAGGGAACATTCCACCTTTCCAGCTCCTGTCTCATGCTCAGAATATCGATTTTCAAGCCTAATTTTAGCAGATTGAACTGGGGAACTTTAGTTGTTTCTGGCTAACAGCTGATGTGGGAAAAGTCTGTTCCCTGAGAAATGAAATTAATTTTTGTTTAATGGAGAATTTATTGGGAGGGAATGGGTGTATGACACAGGGCTTTACCTGGGGGTGTGTTCAGGGGTTACCAGCCTGGTGCAGCATTTCAGAGCTCCTGGTGATAATGGCAAGGCAGACGGGGCAGTAACAACTGTCAGAGCTGCTTTTATGCCCTGTCAGAGGCTGGAAAATGCCCTTTTCCCACCAGGCAGAGGGTGCTGCCGTGGCTGATCCTTCTCTATCCCGGCAGGGCAGGGTCTGATGCAGAGGCTGCCCCCAAACAGGGACCATTTTGCTGTGGGTACTGGTGGGAGGATGAAAAGGACCAGGACAGCTGTGTGCCAACATCTGGGGACAGGGGAGATCTGCTCCGGCACCTTGTGCTTCATTTTGGAAAGATTTATTTGGTGATGTGGACCAAACAAGATAAAGGGTCCTGGTGTGGCCAGGTGTGTGCTTTTACCAGATCCAGGCAGGGACATCTCTAAAGGATAATTGCTGGAATCCAGCACTTAAAGGGACTGTCCAGTTTCCAGGATTGTTGCTCAGAGTTGGGGATGGTGTCTGCACACATCTGGGAGTGCTCCTGCTTGGCGGAGGACAGGAAAGTCCTTGGTGGCCGTATCAGGGCACCAAGAGTTCCACGCTTCCCTGTGAAGCTCTAAATCTTTTGAAACCCTTCAGGAACATCCTCTGGTCTCTTGTCCGAGGGTAATCAAAGGGGGAGGAGTTGTTTACATGCCCCTTTTTAGAGCAGCTCACCCCCCTCGAAGATGAAACCACCCTGAGTAACCACGACTGCCCCGGAGCAGGTCCCGAGTCTGTGTTCGGTAATGAGGGGGTACAAAGCTCCCTGAAAGGTTTGTGGGCAAAGCTCAAACTCAGACAAAGAGTTCCCAGAAAATAAATTGCTTGTGTTAATCCTACTAATTCATCTTCAGGTTTTCTTCCTCCCAAACAAACCTGTGCTGGCTGAACCCACTTGTAGCACCGCCAGTGAACACACGTCTTGTGTTTTAACTCTCATTGAAGAGGGTTTAGTTTCTTCTTTCCCATTTGCCTTTTTTTTTTTTTTTTAATTATTGTTATTTTATATTTGATTACATCCTATTATATCTGATACTTACCAGAACGAAGCTCTCCTGACTGTAATGAAACCTCAGTGAGCCTGGAGGGCTTTGGCAGAAGTGACCTCGGGCTTGTTTGTCGAGGAGGTTTTGCCAAGCCCACACAGCTCTAATTACGTCTTTTCACTGGCCTGGTTTAAAGTGTCCCCTCTTTCCAAAGTCTTTTGTGTGTTATTCAGAAATACGTTGTTACAATGAGCACAGTATGTTTAGAATAAGTTTAATTGGATTTGGTAGCCGAGCAAGGGTACGTTTTTATTAGAGGTACTGACGGCTTCCAGTGGAGATAATATTTATACAGTGGTCCAGAATTGTTTGCATTTAGGAGAATAAATAAAATGAATAATATCCAAACAAGATAATTAAAATGTCAATTACAAAGTACCTTTAATTTTCTCTGGCTTTTGATTTGCATATTCCTTCCTTTACTTTGAAGACAAAGAAAAATACACTCGATAGCAAATGTCCAGCTCTCAAATACATCACGTAATATGATATATTAGCAAGTACCTCCCTTTTGCACTGTATTTGTGGTAAGATTGCAGAAGAACACCCATATTTGCATATTGGGCTATTTTTTCTAGTGCACAAACATTTTTTGTCTGGCTTGGTCAGATGTTTACTTTAATTTTTGTTAAATCACAACGTTGTGGATGAGGAAAAAAACGCTCAAACCAAACCTAAATGACACGCAGAGAAATCCTTAAAGTTGTATGGAGTGCTGGGTAAAGGCTGTGATGGACAGGTAGTTGTGGAAAATGACTTTTATTTGCCACTGACCTTTCTGTAAGTATCTGTATTTCATTTTTAAAGAAACCAACATTAAACAAAATAACCTGTCCTATTATAATATATATATTATATATAGGATATCTTACCCTAAAGAAGTGGACTTTGAGAAAGTATAACACTTTTTAAATTTTATGTTTGGAGCTTCCAGGCGAGAGCAATACAACAGAAGGACATAAGGCTCATTAAAACCTTTGTGAACCTGTTGCTTTTTACATACCTGGAGTTTTGTCTTTGTTTCCAACATAGCCAGCACTTACAAAAATGTGTAATCTTGCACTACCTGGGGCTATGTTTGTGTTTTGAACTAGCAAGTTCCTTCTTGTGTTGCCTAAAAAGGGCTGTTTTTGAACAGGTTGGACATCTCCTGTCTCCTTCTTTTGTTGTTGTTTTGGTAAACCTGATTTTTTCAACCCTTGCCGTGCCTGTAGCATGAATTAGTTGTCGTCAATAATTATTGCTCTCCATTTTGATCTTCTGTGTGGGTACTTGGCAAAATCTGTAGGGACTGCTTAAGATGAAAGGGTTGCTATGCAAATAGGAAATCTTACTCCCCAGTATTTGTCACCAGTTGCAAAGCACAGATTTGAAATGAGCAGTTGTGTGGCATCCTAAGTAAATAGGGATGCTGGGCTAACACAGCCTGTGGGGCTCCGAGACAAGTGGGAAAAGCAAGTTAAGCTTTTTATTTTTATAATAGTTATTGCTACTCTCGATTTATGTGGTTTTTTTTTGTTTTTTTTTTTTTTTTTTTTCTGGCGGGCTTTGTTAAGCAGATCTTTATTCCCAGAGACTGAAATGTACTCCTCTTTCTTTTTCCTTGAAAATTAAAAGCTTCTACCTTAAAGAAGTGAATGATACATTATCTGCTGTCTCTAAATTGAACCCATTTGGAGCTATTTGCATCCTGTGGAAACCTACAGCTGAGTGCTGTGCTCAGAGGTGTAATGACTGGTTGTCACAACACGCTGGAGGTGGCCCCATAACAAAATGATCCCCTGTCAATCCCCTTGCAGGAAATGCTCTGGCAACCTGTAATTCAGCCTCAGTATTAACATCCTGCCTGGGTTTTGTTAAATAGCACTTTCTAGGAAGTAGATCTGCTGAACTTGTGCTTAATAATGTTTTAAGGGGAATATTTGATGGAAGTTTGAGAAAGCATCACATGGGGTTAACAGTGATTTGTCATTTGTTTCTAATTAAAGGACTTAATCTCTTATCACTGGAACAGCCTATTTTTTTAATACTAAAGGCACAGATGTGAATAGAAACATATTAATGAGATGTCATACTACACAGTCATTTGGTGTTTTGTTTAACTTAAACATAGCAGAAAATGTGCATCTAAGTAGACACATGTAATGACATTGAGATAGAATTCTAATTCTCTGCATTTGCATAACCTCTAGCAGCTTCCACCTTGCTGCAGTTATCCTGTACCCAAAATTGCTGTTTATGGCAGTGAGAAGGTCTGAAATCACCCTCTGACATTGTTCTCCTGTCTGAGGGGCTGTGGCTGCCCTTAAACCAAACATGGGCCTGTTTGACTTTGTTGGTTCCTCTTAAGACAAAAAATAAAAGTTTGTCAGACATGGCAGTTCTTGTAAAGTGATGAGGGGCAAGGACTGACCTCACCCACAGGTACCTCTCCAGGCATTCCAGGAACGTGACAGCCCCTCTAAATACCTAAAAACTAAGAAAAAGTGGCATAAATTAATCAGAGAATCACAGAACATTGAGGCTGGAAAACTCCTCCAAGTCATTGAGTCCAGCCTGTGACCAAACCCCACCTTTGTCACATCTACTTTTCCCTTGGACGCTTCCAATTTCCAGGAGTAAATCTTTTCCTGTGAGTGAGAAAGGTCCCTATGTATTAATTTAGTGATTTAAACCATGAATGAACTTAAATCCACATTTAAGAATATTTAGGCTGCTGTGCCTGTTTCCCTTAAAGCTTTGCTTTGTTATTTTCATAGTGGGTGACAACTTATAATGGGTTACATCCCTCCCTTTATGACAAATTGTTTCTTTTGGCTTGGGTGGTTATGAAAATTAAGACTGGTCATTCAAAATTCCAAATTTTACCCTTTCCTCACTTGCACTACAAGTTTCCATGAATATGAAAACAATGACATGCTAAAAACAATCCTGGCTTGTATAATAAGATTTAAGAACAACTGCAGAGCAAAATTAGATTGTTCCAACATGCAGAGTTTTTTGTCAGGTGGTTCTAACCTTTGGCTGTTGCTCACAGTCAAGATCAGCTCATTACTGGAGAACTCCATAAATGTTTCCTGGCACTGTGAAACAACCATTGAGAGAAGAGGGTAGAAATGTGTTGGTTTTATTGAGACAAACAATCTCCTTTTGTGAAGATGTTCTCTATTTCTTAATGGAAAATTGTGATGCAAGTGAGAATATTTCAAATTTTTGCACTGGCTGTCAAATACAACAGGACTGGATAGCCTTAAAAGTTAATTAAAAATAATTGAAAATTTGAGTGCTTATGTGCACTGGCTAAGAAGGAAAAATGGATTCAGTTCTAGGGATAAGACCTTTGGTGTTCGGTCTTTGTTTTTTTTATTTCAGTCATTCACTGGTTTTGATGTTGAGTAAAACTCCAAGGGCTGCACCACAAACTGCAAACAAAATCCGGGGGTTGATTTGGCTTTTCCATTTCACCTGTGCTCGTTAAGTGCTCAACAATGTTAATTTATTATCATGGATTTCCACATATTTAGCAAGGAAAATGTTGGGCACTTTTAGGATCACAATGACAGCTCTGCTGGGTTGCATGAGTTTCATATCTAGAAAACAAAAATTAATTCATGCCAACTCAAATGCAAATTATTGAAACTATTTCTTCTCTTCTCCCCATAAAACAGCACAATAAACTCAGGCAGGACAAATCTGTACAAATTTACCACAACTTCTCCATCCAGCCTGAGGTCTGTGTCTGATGGAGAATTCTGGTTCTTTCCAACGTGCAGAGAAAGTTTCAGAGAGTTTACTCAGAGTTTCTGGCCTTCTTTCTGCCCTCTGTAAAAGTTTGGAAAGGGCTCATAAATGGCAAAAAGGCAGTTTGTATACAAGAAATGTAGCCTGGCAATAAAAGCCTGTTTTGAAGTACACAACATGGTTTCTGAATAAATACTTCTTTAATGCATGTAATTACAGGATCAGCAGAATAAATGTGGTCATGTCCTTGTAATTAATACATTGTCAAAAGTTCATTTAAGTATAATAATTTCACAGTAAAACTGCTGCCTATGTAGTTTGTGTGATAATTTGTTAAATTAAGTGCAATAAATATAAAGTTATTGGTAGATATATATTTTTTAAGTTCTTATTCATTACAACATGCTATCTAATACACTTAAAGGCTTTTTAAAATATTTTTTCATTAAAAGAAAAGCCACTAAAAATAAAAGTGCTGTAATGATGTTTTTCTTCTTTCTGCTAAAGAAAATTTCAAGCAGCACCACTTAGTACCGCAGCTGCAATTGGCAAATATTTAGTTAAGAATTGTGTAATCAAGTTGGCAGAGGCTTGAAGATCCAGTGAGGAATGCACAGAGAAAGATGCCTGTTTATCCATTGTAGGAAAGCAAAATGTTTATTCCTGGATTTGGTGTCAGACTCTTTCAATTGTACCCACAGCTAATTACAGGGCTGGGCTAAATGTTGCAGCTGTAGTGAGGTTTTAGCAGTGGGGACAGTGGTGTTCTTGGCTTTTGGAGCTTATTTGGAAATAATTCTGAATAAAATTGTTCTGATTCCTCACCGCCAGTCTGAGAGTGGTGACTTTTGGTGACTTGTTTTGTGATGTCCAGGGAAGCAGAGGCTGTGGAGCAGGGATGTGACCGTGGATAGTGGTGGTGGCCAAGCCCAGGCTACCTAGGAATGTCACTTTGTTCTCAATTAGAGCCTGTGTTAATGAGTGAGAGGTTAAGCTTTGGAAGGGGCTGCCCAGTGAGGTTTGGAGTCCCCATCCTGGAGATGTCCAAGGAGTGCTTGGACGTGGTTCAGTGCTCTGGGCTGGGGACAAGGTGGGATTGGTCACAGCTCGGACTCCATGGTCTTGGAGGACTTTTCAACCCAAATAATTCCATGATTATGTCCTCAGAGCCTGGTCAGAGATGATTTTCTCAAATGACCACACAATGACTAATTGACGTTAAAAATAGAGCTGGGATTCAATCCCTCAGTTTCCAAACCTGTGCTGAGTTGGTGCTCACAAGACCACGTTTTTCCCACATGATGTAACGCACAAAATGACCACTGGAGTTTATAAAGTTTGTAGTCAGAACCTTAAATTTACCCAGGCAGGAGAAGCTTCTTATTCTATGTATAAAGACAGAAAAGCTGAAGTTTTAATTTCTCACTGAAATTTCCTGAAATTTGTTACCCGATCAGAGTCTAGCACATGGGTCAGTATTCAGCAAATACGGACTAGGAAGGAGTTGGTGTGTTTCCATCTGGAGCTGGAACCAAACCAACCCAACCCACCCAAACCTGGCTGGATGAGCTGTAGGTGGATGGAGCTGTAACCCCAGGGTGTCTGTGAGAAATGACAGAACCTGCAGGGTTCTCTGAGGCCTTTTTTGTGATAACATCCCGCAGGGGGAACTCTCAATGTGTTTGCAGAACTTACTGCATCTTTATTTTTTATAATGAAGGTGATGAGGCCCTGGCACAGGTGACCAGAGAAGCTGTGGCTGCCCCGGGATCCCTGGCAGTGTCCAAAGCCAGGTTGGATGGGACTTGGAGCAGCCTGGGATAGTGGAAGGTGTCCCTGTCCATGGGAAGAGAGGAGTTTTAAGACCCCTTCCAACCTAAACCATTCAATTCCTCTCCTTTGTGATCCTGGGCAGTTGGAGCAGGGATGTGGCCAGGAGGGTGAGGGCTGTGACCACCTCCCTTTGCTCAGAACTTTGTGTGGGGCAGGAGGGTGAGGAACAACCAGCAGCACTTGGAAAAGTGGAGTTTCACACGGCACAGGAGGGAGAACTTTTTCCCCATGGGAGTATCAAGCAGGAGTTTTTCCAGAGTAGCCATTTCCACCCCTGGAGGTTTGCAGGGTGTGAGTGGATCAAGTGCTCAGCGACAGGGTTGGACCACAGAGCTGACCCTGCTCGGGCAGGGGGTCGTGGCAGAGCCCTCCCAAATTTTCCCGTGATCCCACGGATGGGAGGACACTCAGAAAAACCCCAGTCCCTAAATCTGAGACACATTCATCCCAGTTCTGACTTCCACCCCAGGAGTGAGTTACAACATGTAAGGAGAATTCCAAACCAGCCCCGAGAGTCTGCCAGCTCCAGGCAGAACCCAGGGAATGCTGCATTTCAGTGCTAACAGCTCCATTTGCTCCAGTGAGATATAAATGTTCCTTGACCTCAAGCACAGGTCACAGAGCACGAACGACATCTTGTAATTAAGCTAAAAGATTCATTGACAAACACCGCTCAAGTGGTGAGATTTAGATGGTTACAAGAAACCATAAAAAAATGTTGTGATCCTGCAGGGAAATTGGCTCCAATGGGTCTATTTTATATCCTGGCTTTGAGATATTGTATGCAGCAAGAGAGTGAGGCAGTGCTGCTCATAAACAGTGGAACATTAATTATATACATTTAATTTTATGTAACTTTGTGGAAAACATAAGAAAATTCATGTATTGTAAATGTCATCTTTTTTTTTTTTTCCTGAAGGGATTTTCCATTATGATTTTATGATGATAAAATAAGGTGTTCTGATGTACTCTCAAAATAATTTTTTATATTTATTTTTTACGTATTTCAGTAATATTGAGTCAATAAAGATGATATCAGGAAATCTATGAAGTATAATGAATTTTATTTACATTTTTATTATAGCACTAACTCCACATCAGTTCCCTTCAAGTGTACAGTTGAAAAAAAATGTGCAAATCATCTCTTTTTAGCAAAACTACCCGAAACATCTCAATCACTTCTGTAATGAATTTTTTTATAGCAGTGTTAGAAAATATTTACACGAGACAAAACGTTCATCAAATGAGGCCATATTCTGGGAGAATAGGGAAAATGGAGTAATGGAAGGGGAACATTGCAGGGTGGGAAGTAGTCCTTGCTTCCATAGCCTTTTTTTGGGAAACAGCAGGATCTGTATAGTCAGATGAATATCCCTCAGCCTAGAGAGAGGTTCCAGAATTTGTTCTGCAGCACTGTGCCTGTGTAGATGAATCTCTTTCCTTTAAAATCATGCTTCAGGTCTGTCATGGCTGTATAAAAAGGGGTTGATGGTGGTTCATAGAATCCCAGAGAAGTTTGGGGGTGAAGGGACCTTAAGGCTCATCAGTTCCACAGGCAGGGACACCTCTCAATATCCCAGGCTGCTCCAAGCCCCAATTCCAGCCTGGCTTTGGACACTTCCAGCGATCCAGGGGCAGCCACAGCTTCTCTGGGCACCTGTGCCAGGGCCTGCCCACCCTCACTGGGAGGAATCTCTTCCTAATAATCTAAACCTCCAATTCTAAGCCATTAAGTGCTCTCAAAGTACTTCAGACTCAAAGTCTGAAGCCATCCTCATCGAGAAGCTTTAAGAACAGCTGCCTGTCAAAATGAGCCACAACTGTGTCCTCACGAATGCTTTTAACAGAATTCCCGATCAAACGAGCGTCCTGCTGCCTGAGAGGAGTTCTGAGGGTGGGTGGACAGCAGTCAGCTGGCAGAAAAGTTTTGGGGCTGGGTGCTCCAGAGCAGTTAATGCAGTGATTGTGGACTGGAACCTGGGAGGGAAATGGCATTTCTGGCAGGGAGGACAGGCAGGGCCCGGCCCCCTCCAGACCGGCGCCGCTCCATTTGGAAGCGGCGGTGGCACGAGGGATGGCGTTTGTTTAAGGCAGCCATCTGGTCAGCACGGGAGTATAATGCACCATATTGCGGCCCCAATAACATTTAAACTGTTTGCAATCTCAATAAACTTTTAACTTTTGAAGCACATGCACAGGGGTCAGCTCCTCGTGGCTGTTGGAGGGAAAATCAGGTTCATGTAGTGGCTGGATGATTCTGTTTCCAAGAGCTGCAAAGTCGCCAGCCAAAAATAAAAAAGCTGGCCAAGAGCAGCAAAAGCTCATGAAAACCTCTGGTAGCTGTTTTCCAATTCTGTTTTATTCATCCTACCACTACAGCTTGGATTGGGCCACTGGGAGCTGCAAGGTGTGGAACTCGATAGTTTCCTCCACCAGGAGGAGATGGGAGGAGTTTTTTCAGAAATTTTGGTTTTAGGAGTGTGCAGAAGTGTCTCCAACCTGCAGGTACCTTAGGACATAAGCAAATATATAAATTTTTCTGTTCATCTTTGGGTTTTTTGTTGTTGTTGTTGTTTTTGTTTTGGCTTTTGCTGTGCTGGAAGTGTCCCAGACCAGGTTGGATGGGGCTTAGAGTGACCTGGGATGGTGAAAGGTGTCCCTGCCCATGGCAGAGGGTAGAATGAGATGAGCTTTAAGGTCCTTTCCAACCCCAAAAAATCTGGAGATCTATGGATGAAGAGGTGAAGCATTCCTTGCTGCATTTCTACGGTTGGGAAAGCAACAGAAATCATTTCACCTGTTGACTCCTCTGCTTTTCCTCTTCTCTCCCATTCCATTCCAACACTGATGTTCACAACTCACTTTAAGTTTTATCTGAACACATCTCCTGTCCCCTTTGGTTGGTGTGGCTGCTCTGGTCTGGCTGTGACCACCCAGGACAAGGACCCTGCAGCTTTATCATGGACCAGGAATAAATGAGTGTTCTTCCAGCCATCCATACAAATCCAGGGCTGGGGAAATCTTGGGTCACGTTACTCTTTTCCCAAATCCAAGCCTGAATCCTCTCATTCTCTCTCCTATTGCTCCAGGCATCTGCCCATTGAATGGACATTTTTACATTTATGGAATAGGAGGACAGGGTTTCACACTGAACCACCACTCAAGGTAGCAACAAAGAGTTGCTCTCTTCTCATCCATTTCCTGCTTTTGTCTGGATATTCCAGTGTCACTTTTAGGACAGAGCCCCATTAATATAACATGCCAGCTACTTCTGTCAAGGCATTGATATATGTCATTAGCACAATGGAAATAAATTCAAATTCATACGTTGCATGTCACACACTGAGTTTTATCTTGACCTCCTAAGGTGAGAGACAGATGTTTTCCATTGGCAATGCTTTGGTTATTTGTTTATACTTGTCAAATGCACATCTGAAACCCACCTATATAAAACTGGAATATGGGCTGCATTTTAAGTGAAACCAGGGAAAAATATGCAGACTTTGAGAGATGAAGGGGAAAAAAAACCTGCAGCAAGCACCAGGATATGGGAGTGAATAAGCATAATAGATCAGAATAAGGCCCTAAATCAATTTTATTTTCACAGTTCTAGCATCATAAAAAGTGGGTGGCAGTAAACCAATTATTATGCAACTTAATGAACTAATTAGGAAAATCAGAGCAATAATGGTACTGGTACTGACTGATCTGAATATAAAAAGTAGAATTAAGTTCTCAGTATTGAATTTTTCCATGCAAAGGGTTGTAGAATAACTTTTAAAGCGTTTTGAGTTCGGGAAGAGGGAGGCTGCATCTGTAGTTGCTGTGGGTACCCGGATGATCACAGCACTGAACTCTTGGGGTGTGTTCACTCCTGCACAGCTTTAAAAACAAAAACGAGTGAGGAGCAGGTCATTAAAAGCTCTGCTTGCATTTATGTGCCCCGAAATGCTGTTGAAACTCTGGTGTCTGCTGTCAGGAGGCTCTTAAATACCTGGAGCACGGGGTTGGGTGGCTCAAACCCTGTGCCCTGGGATTTCTGAATAAACCCTGGTTTGAGCTTTCACAGGAATGGGATTTGCACCAAACCGAGTGCACGGGAACAGAAGAAAATAATCACAAAAGCACAGCTTCTCTCCCTTAATATTGGTGTTGTTAGCACATGCTATGCTCTGAAGTGTTTAAACCTTCTCATAATGTGGTTCATGTTGACAGAAGTTATAAATATGTTGGTATCAGAGCAGTATTTCTCATTATACCTCTGAGATTATGTATGAGTGTTTCAAGACTTTCAGCAGTTTGTTGATTTTCTTCCTTTATACCATTTCTGACTGTGCATATTTGATAAAATGATGCGTGATTATGGGCCTAACCCTTTTCTCTTTAACATCAGTGACAAGGTTCCTTTTGCCTTCAGTGCTGAAATTGAAATGAACCCTCATAAATTCCCCCATCATTTCCTTGCTATTGTGAAATGCACTTCAGTGTTTTCATTGATTTATAATGTGAGGGTTTTTTATCATACAATTGTAGCACGAGGGTTCTTTGCTGGTTTTCTTATAATTCCATGTCTGCCTTATCCATGTTTGGCAAATTTAGTAGCTGCTCTATTTGTAGATGGCACATGTTGATTTTTTTTTAATGGTCTTTGTGGTATTTGGATATGGTATTTTTTCCTGGAAGGAGCTGCCTGGGCCATGAGTGTTTCATCCCAAAGGAAAGGTGAAAGCTCTTTCCTAAATGTTTTCATGGATAAACTCAAGCAAAAGGAAAAATGATTTCTGCTTTCCGTGATCAAAACAATCAATGTGAAGAGTTTTGTTTATTTTCCTGGTCAAAAAGCCACTGTCAGAATCTATTTGAAACAAATGGGGAGATGGGAGTGGCAAATGGCCTTAAAGCAAGTGTATCACATCCAATACTTTTTAAAAAAGAGAAGGAGCCCAGGCCAGCACGTTAAAAATGAGCATTTCCAATACAATTTGTCACCCATGCATAAATCTTGCTGACATTTTCAGTCACTTTAATAGCCTCCCCATTTTATAAATCAGTATGAACTTGCACAGTTGCAAAAAGTGTGTATTTTGAACATCTCATTTGCATACTTTACCAAAAGCCAATGAGGCAGTGGAAGCAACACTGGTGATCATAATAAGTGTTTGGGAAAAGGCAGAAAGATCACTAATGGTTTGCCTTTAGGGATTTCTGTACTCCATAGGGGACGAAAATGAGAAATATTTTTCAAACAGCAGGGGTAAAGGTTTTAAAACTAGAAACACATGGAGTGATAAAAATGTTAGTGCCACAGGGCGCATAGCAGGAAAAATTTACAATGTAAAAACTGTAATTTCAGCATTAGGAAGTAATAATCGTGTTTCATCATTGTTATTAAAGCATGACCCTTAAAGTCACATAAATTAGATATAACTTTCTAGAGAAGTGTATTAATCTTCAATGGAAAATATTAGGAAAGTTTATTATCATATGAAGATCAGAAGAAACTGGGTTTTATTTAAAAAAATGAAGTTAAACTTGGTGGGGTTTTTAAAATTTATTTATTTATTTTTTAATAAATCTCCAGCGTTTTGAACCAGCAGATAGGCTGGTGTTTACTCATTGCAAAGTGCAGCGACCAGCTTTGCTCTGAAAACCAACAACAGTTGCGTGAGAGGAAACACAACCAACAATTAAATAATGAACTGAGGGCGCCCAGGGAGTTCTGTGCATGGGCATGGATGGTTTCTGTTTTGTTGGACAGAGCCACCTTGGTGTGGATGCCAAATGCATCCAAATGATTAATGAAGAACGTCGTAGTTGTTGGAAAAAAAAAAAAGTGTCACAAGAACATCTACTGGGAGGCTTGAAATGGGACCAGTTACCCAAGGTGTGCAATCAGTGGCTGAGGGAGGTCCCATCCTGCATAGAAAGTGCAATTTTATGAGGGTCTGGGTATTTCCTGTGAGTGCTGTTCAACAAGGGCACTTCACCTGCAAGAGCTTTCGGGTAAATTGCATTTCCAGAAATCCAACACCACCCCTGGGTGGATGTGAATCCCTTTCTCCTGCTCTGGGCTGCAGAAAAGTGGTGCAATATTGTGGGACTGGAGGTGCTGGTCTTGTTGGACCATTGGAGTGGATCCATCCAGGATGAATGTGATTTCTGGCTTTTCTGGCTCCAAAATCCCAAAGGGTTTCCTGGAGTGAAGTGTTCTGGGTATGGACTCAGCACTTTCTGCTGAGGTCCACAGGAGCTGCCCAGGTGATACACAAAAATAATTTTATAGCTTTACCTTGAAATTTCTTGGTTTAGATTCAAAAAACTAACTGCTAGCATTGACAGTCTGGGCGCACTTTTAATGAAAATTTAATTTTAACAAGGAATGGAACAGCTCTGTGTTGTTGATAAAGAGTTTTGGCTTCCTGCAAGGCAAGCAGCCAAACATGGGCCTGTTGGGTTTGGGATGCTGGATGTGTCCTGTGTCAGAGGATGTGCTTCCAGAGTGGGATTCAGCCAGTTCACTGCTCAGTCATTAGAGAGAAACCAGAGAGAACAGAACAGGAGAGAAAAGCTCCCTTTGCATCCCTCACACTCCGTTCCCTCAGCTTTAGGACCTGAATCTTGATTTCCTCTTGTTCTGTGTTTCCTTTTCCCACACTGATCACCTGCAAGGGGGTGATTTCCAGTTTGGAAGAGCAGAAAACCCCTTCTCAACACAATCTGCAGCTTGATTTGTGGGCAGTCACTCTCCAGAGAAGAATAAAACCCTTCCCAAGTGCTCCAGAGGCGGGGATGTTATGCATAAGGAGGGTATCATCATTATCTCTCCTTACAGCTGTGTTCTGATGTGAAAATGGCTGTAGCTGTTGTTTTTTCTGCCCCTTCCTGCCAGTCCCTCAGGCAGTTTATGATGCTCAGGCACAGCCAAAGATTAGTGCTTCTCTCTGCAATTGGAACTAACAAGACAAACTTGCCCAAATGGGAATAATGTTTTTTTTTTTCCAGGATGCTTTTCCTGTTTGCATGAGAGAAGATTGGAAGTTTTCCATGAGTGTCAGAAACTGTCATTTTTCCAAAGCAGAAAAGGTAATTTTTTTTTTTCCAAGTTGTAAAAAATTACCTGCTCTCTAATACCAAAAGTTTACTTTATGAGTCAATGTGTTGTAAACACCTGCAGCTGCAATGGCACTGATGGAAAGAGGCTTCATCCTTTACTCAGTGAAAAGGGAAATATTCCAGATCTGTATCTGAAATTCTCCCTCTGCAGTTGCAACGTCATTAGTTGCAGTCGGCTTCTATAATAAAAATCTATAGAACAGAATGAAAATGAAAATAAAAAAATCCTTGTATATGGTAGATTTATGTATATTTCTAGAATTCCAGAGTAAACTGGGGGCACAGAGTGCAGTGATGAGCTGCAGTGATTAAGAATTTTTAATGTCAGATTCCAGAGTGTCTGTCCATGGATGGGATTAAAATGGGACTCAGCTTTGGAGATCAGGAGTGTTTTTAGATTCCCTGAACATAAACTGCACAAGAGTTGTACAATGGACACATGAAGTGTTTTTCTTACAAAGTTCACTGTGGTTCTGTACCTTTTGGACCTTGGCCCAAAGAAATTTCAGTCTTTTCCTCTGGGAATTTTATATCCTCTTGAAAAACCCTGATTACATTAATTCAGATGTTGATTCAGTAAGAATTTGTACATTTGCTTGTGTCTCTTCAGTTTATTTAGAACCTATAGTCTGGACTTTGTGGTCTAACTGTTGTGTTTTTCTGGAACTGAAATGTCTAAGGTCAAATCTGATATTTACAACTTGAACCATTTAGAGGAATAATTTCAGATGATGCAATTTAGAAGTTGATAGAAAAACTGGGAGAATTATGATATATCTATAGGACCAGCTGTAGCCAATATAAGCTGGAGTGCAATAAAATTAGGACAGACAAGTTGGAATAAAATTTGAGGATATAATCAAAGATCAGACTGGAAACTTCTTTTATGTAATATTTTTGTGAATGATCTTTCCAAAACCAAATTTTTTTCTTTTTACACACAAAATTTGAAAACGTCACCAATTCAAATTTGAGATCTACAAGAATAAGTAGACCATGCCAAACCAGTTTAAGTGAAATAAATTTAACCCTACTGAAATTTAGCTGCTAGTGCAAGAAATTTCCTAGGAACTGGAATTTCCCAACACAAAACAACAGAGGGTAAAAAAGGATTTGATTGCACCAGGGTGTTAACAAATGATTGAGATCTAACAATACAAAACTATTATGGGGAATATTAGACATGAGCAAAGATATTTCCAGAAGGAAAGATAAAATAATTCTACAAGGCTTTTGTAATTTATTTTTCTCTCTCTCTAACAGCATTGTTGTTTAATTTTCTTGTAATTTCTTTCTTCTTTCCCTGGGTTCTGTGGGATCAGTTTGCCTTATTGCATCCATTCTTTGGCATGAATTTACTGTAAGTACACTCAGAGTGATTATAGCTTATGACATGTGTAACTTTACAGGTCCTAAAAATAAAATTAGGGATCTGGAATAACCCCTCCAATCCAAGAGCAGTTATGCAAAGCTTTTACATAGAAACGTGATGGTTTCTGGATTTCTCTGGAATGTCAGGCAAATATCCCAATGTCAGAGACGTGTCCTGATTTTCCCTGGATAAAAGCAAACCAAACTGCTGCCTTTTTTTTTTGCCTTTGGCTGCTGGAGCTGAAATGAGGGTTTGGAGCTGTGATGTGATGTGAGCTCTTCCAGGGAAAGCTCCTGATAACAGCTGGGCACATCCTGCAGTGAAAGGTCTTTACAAGGGAATTTTTCCTGTCGAGGTGAAAGGTTTACACCGAGGATCTCCTGACCAGCATCTCCTGTCATTGGCTTGGACAGAGGGAATTTGGGAGTGCTGAAAGACCCTGGGCTGCAGGTCAGACACTGATCTCCAGTGATCTTTTGTCAGAGGGCATTCACAGACGTGGGCAGAGAGAAATAATCAAATTTAGTGTTTTTTAAAAACTTTTGACCCCTCCTAAAAAACACCAAAGCAAACCAGCTGCAGCCCCCAAGCCCATTCAGTGGGCTAAAATGAATTTTCAAGTGAAATCCACTAATTTAGATTTGTTTTCTCACTTTTTCCTCTCTAAAATCTACTAATTTCTTGGTATAACTCTCTTAAGATAAGTCACAGTGGTCTTATTTTTCCCAAGGTCAGGCAATCAGTCAGTAGTGGGCAGTCAACATCCATGGAAAACCCTACAATAACAACACTCATCCTATAAATAACAAACTGGTTCATATCCCTGATAGAAGGAAATAAATTTTGAGAGTGATTTCAGTATCAAGTGATTGAGCTGTTTATTGAACAGACCAGAAGTGAAACACATTATTAAAAGTTATGAAAAAATAACTGTGGAATGCCAGTCAAAACATCGTATTTTGCCATGCTACTTAAATTCAGCAGCCTTTTCCCCGTGAAATATATTTTCCCTAGGAGTTTTTAGGTAAATATTTCCCTGGGAAATTATGAAGTGTATATTGCTCAGGAGGATCTGGTCTCGAATAAAATGCTTTTGTCTACACAATTGTTTTTTTCGTGTTGGAAAGGTTGTGGCAGTAGTCCCTACTAACCCCAAAATATACAAATGGTTTGGATTTTGCCTAATTACCAGTTTTCACAGTTTTGATACTGAAACAGAGAATTTTTTTTTTTAATTGCACTTTGATCTGATGCAAAATTTGCACCTTTCAAATTGAAAAGTCCGTGCCTCACACAAGGTGTGAGAAACAGAGAAGCTGCTCTGGGACACAGTGAAGATGAATAACGTGGAGGGTTTGTAGTAGCTGGAGGTAGAGAAATGTGGTTGCAATCATCCCCAAATTTGTGTGTGTGCAAAACACTTGCAGCTGGGAAGGAAATATAACAGTCAAGTTCAGGTGAAATATTCACAGGTTGAATTCTCTTCTGCTCTGCGATGATTTGACCCATTGTCACCAGATTCAGTCACTGTCCAGTAGGAAAACAATTTCTGCTGAATGCTGGCTCTATTTTCAGCCAGCTAAACATGCAATGAACCACTTATTAATTTTTTTCTTCCTACAGGTTTTAAATAAGTGATTCATATTCCATCAAAATTATGATCTGCTGATGGTTGAAATCACTCATTCAGGTTAAAGTTCTGAGTCAAACCCCATGTTTTTGGCAAAATATTACTCAAGATACAAGAATATCACATTCCAGGTGTACCAAGTGCCCCTCATGCTGGTGGTGTGAAGCTCAATGTAGCTTTGAAGAGTAAGGTATTTTCATATGCACAGAATGTATTTGTGATAGCACAATTAAATTTTGCAAAACTCCAGGCTGATTTCTGGAAGCATCAATAGGTTGGCCTCACCCATTTCTGCATCATGCATCACCTCCAGCTGAACTAAAGTATAACCTCTCAGAAAAACAGTGTTAAATTTGATTTAAAATCCTGAAGGGAAGGTGATGCGTATGAATTGTTCCTGTTGTTAATTATTAGAAACTGTGTTGTGTTTCTGCTCTGGATTTGAGTGCATTTCTATTTACCAATGTTTGCAGCCATTTATACCATTTCTATAATGGTGACTGAACTTTCAATTTTGCCACAGTCTAACCTTTGCAGGAGGTAGCTGAGAAGGATTTAGTTTAGTAGGTTGATTCCAGAA
Organism: Prinia subflava; assembly: GCF_021018805.1. Classification (NCBI taxonomy): domain Eukaryota; kingdom Metazoa; phylum Chordata; class Aves; order Passeriformes; family Cisticolidae; genus Prinia; species Prinia subflava. The sequence goes on along the minus strand of NC_086252.1, from coordinate 36,596,810 downwards.
AGGAAAAAAAGCTTCAAAAAGTTTCACAAGCACCCTTCTAAAGCTTTCCCAGGTTTGTGACCTGCAAACAGTAAATAGAGGGACAGAAGAGGACACATTTTCCTGCCTGATTCTTCTGAAGATGGAATAATGATGGATGTGAACTCCCTGTACAGCAAGGTAAGACCTGGGCTGGACAAAAAGCCAAGAGAGGGATTTGGCAGTATAAACGTGTTTAATTTGAGCTCTGATGTAACCCCAGTGCCCGAACACTGCTTTTTTTTATGTGCTGCAAGTTGCAATATTCAGCCTGCAGCTCTTTGTGTGTCTGAGCTGGTGCTCCAAGCACCAAACCCAGGATGGTTGCGGAGTGCAGATTCCATTGGCTACTCCAGGGTGCACTTTGGAGTGAGGGCAAAGAGATAAAGCTGGGAATTCAGGCTGGGGGAAGTTTATTTGTGAGGAGTGGTGTGGTACCAGCGAGGCAAACGCTCTGGGAAGGAGCGAGGAACGCGAAAGCCGGCAGAGCCACGTCCCAGTGGGGCTGGAATTTGGGAAGGCCTGGGCAGCACCAGCCCTGGAGAAGGAGCGGGAAGGAGCAGAGGGAGAGCAGCTGTGGCTGCTGGCACCTCCAGCTGCCCAGAGCTGCCCACCCTCGCAGATGAGGCTGGCACCAGACTCAGGAACGGGGATGGGGCTGTGCTAACGAGGCTGAATTGATCTGCATATATTACACAGCTCGTGTAATCACAGGGCCGGGAAGTGGGAGCAGGGGAACACCTTGACTTTCCCGGGAAACCAGGAGGCAGCTGCGAGGGGTTTTTTGGCAGGAGAGCGCTGCTGCTTTGGAGGATTGTCAGCGCGGCATCGCTCGCGTTCCTCGTGGCCTGGGCACCGCCACCACAAGGTTTAGCAGGCTGTGTCATGGGCCTGAGGGAAACTCATGCCCAAAAAACCCTGTCACAGTACTATAAATGCTTTAAATGTGTCATGGGAAGCCTGCTTTGAGAGAACAGAGAGAAACGTGACGCGTTTGTTCGGTAAACGGGAAATTATCGCTCTCATTTAATGATCTGAGTCACACTGCGCGTCTCCTCTGTGCTTAAAATGAATTTATGTGGAGAAAGTGGCGCTCCCAGTCCTCATCTCTTTGGGTAACTTTTTGATCAGTAAAATTTCCCACGGATTTTAGAGTTGTGACCGTCAGACTTGGTGGGCAGTTCTGCTTCTTTCACTGCAGGAAATTCTCCCTCTTTCAGTTTCAGAGCCAAAAAAAGAGGTAAAATTGAAAAAAAAAAATCATTTAAATATGTCTTATATGTACTTTCAAAGAAACCCATCCATGAACCTTTCAATCTAGCAGCTTTGCCAAAAATCTGATGGGTTTTCATGGAGTTAAAATGAAGGAAATTAAAATGATCCACATTTGAACAAGAGAGTGTTTGCACTCATATTTACAGCTTTTATAAAACCAGGTTATCTCAAAATAATGACGTTTGATCCAGTCAGTTCTTTCAAGTATAAATCCTTTCTGTACTTGCTATACTTATAATTTTATATGTCACATGTAGAGCCCCTTTCTATCAGTATAATAATTAATACTGATATAAAATATGTTTCCTCACAGTTTTGAACAGGATCCTGGGTGTTTTTGTCTATCAAACACTGTGAAGTATGAGATCACTGGTCAAGTGGAGTTTTATAGATTTGAAATACGTTTCTTATGAACATGTGAACGCTCTGGAGACGTTTGGGCAGTAGTTTGAATGGCAGTGCTGAAGGTGCAGAAAGCTTCAGTGACAAAGAAAATGGAGAAAAATTAAAAAGAAAGAAAAAAGGGGGAAAATTCAAAAGAAAACAGAAGCAGAAAGGGACAAGGAAACCTCTCAGCCCTTTTTTTACAATAAAGAACAAACCGTAATCAGGACTTGCTGATGAGCTGTAAACCTCTGTATTCTGCATTTCCTTAGGCAACCACAGTTGTCCTCCACGAGGATTGTTTCAGCAAATCCTGCAGGGTCTGAGGGGGAGCAGGAGGTTTCAGCAGTCCCCAGAACTGCAAGCTCAGTCTTGCACTTGGTGAAGTGCAAAATGTAACGTGATGCCTTTGGAGAAAGCAGCCTGTAATGCAAGAGGACAAATCACTGATTTGGAATTGATGTGTTCCTTGTACTTGATATGCTCATTTATAGGCAAGAAATTTATTTGATCCCAAATTCAGGAATTTAACCGATCAGGCGGATAATTATGCAGTCATTGAGTGAAGAAATGAGGAAAAAAACCCCATCAAGATCCCTGTTGCAGAAAACAAGTCTGTAAATTAGGGAACAAATGATAAATCCAGAAGAGGATCCTAATAAATATCCTAAATAAATCATAATATCCTAAGGATATTCTAATATCCCAAATAAAGGAATATCCTAAATAAATTCCAATTCCAGGCGTGCAACTTGTGTAAGGTTAAGGCTGTGCTGTACAAGAAGTGAGGAAATTGGGACTGGAGAGAGAGAGATTCAGCATTAATGCTGAACCTTGCCCTCCTCATTTCTAAAATGAATTTATTTTTATTTTTTCCATGCTCACAATGCATATGCCAATGTAAATGACAGAGCATTATTAGCACAAACAACACTAAGGCGTTGAAATACAGAGAGCTTAGATTTTATTTGGTTTTCAGCTCTGACTGAACAGAAACGATGTACAGCTCCCTCCTCTCACACACGTTTGTTAGGCTGGTCTGTTGTGGTTTTTGGTGTGAATTCCTTTCTATTTTAATTACAGGTTATATAGTTAATACATTTACATTTGTAGTCAATATATAGTTTAATTCATAGCTATGAAATGTACTAAATTTTCAAGAGGAGATATAAAATAATTACAGAAAAATTTCAAGGTCACATCTATTCTTTGAATTTTTGAATAATATGTGATGGCAAATTTTGAGACTAATTTTCAAACTCTCAGAAAGAATTTTAAAATATTTCAGCTGAGCAGGAATCTCAGGGTCAGGAACAGTCCATCGGATTTGGATCTAAAAGGACTTAGGTCATTGTGCTTCCTTTTCCTTTTTTTCTTTTTATTTTCTTTCCCCCCTTTTTTTGTTAGAATTTTATTGTAAAACAGCTCATTTAAATAGATAAATCAAAATTGACTAAATATAAATATTGCCTTAAAAAGTATAAACACTTCTTACAAATTAGCACTTCACAATGTTTGATAGACAAACAACACTCAGAGTCCTGCTCAAAATTGTAAGAACTAATTATTATACTGACAGAAAGGGGCTCTACATGTAACTTATAAAATTATAAGTATAGAGAGAATTTATACTTGAAAGAACTGACTGGATCAAACGTCATTATTTTGAGATAACCTGGTTTTATAAAAGCTGCAATTTTGAGTGCAAACATTCTCTTGTTCAAATGTGGATCATTTTAATTTCCTTCATTTTAACTCCATGAAAACCCATCAGATTTTTGGCAAAGCTGAAGGTTCATGGATGGGTTTCTTTGAAAATACATATAAGACATGTTTAAATGTCTTATATGTATTTTTTTTTCAATTTTACCTCTTTTTTTTTGGCTCTGAAACTGAAAGAGGGAGAATTTCCTGCAGTGAAAGAAGCAGAACTGCCCACCAAGTCTGACGGTCACATCTCTAAAATCCATGAGAAATTTTACTGATCAGAAACTTACCCAAAGAGATGAGGACTGGGAGCGTCACTTTCTCCACATAAATTCATTTTAAGCACAGAGGAGACGCGCAGTGTGACTCAGATCATTAAATGGGAATGTTTGGAATAGTCCACAAAGTGCATTTCACTCAGGTTATTATTTTTTTTTCTCTAAATACCAAGAATGCATTAAGATAATTGCAACAGAGTAATTAGAGTTTCTCCTAAAAATGACTTGTCTACAAGTGGTTTAATAGATTAAGGATTTTTAAAGGGGTTGGAGAGAACCAGTTACAGTAATCAGAGAAGAAAAAGTGCTGAAGGTATCACGAAGGCTCATAATTAAACTGAAGCTTACAGCTCAATTAAACTTGAGCATCATTATGCATAAAACATTAGTGGGCATCAAGAGTCCAATAAAAAAGAGATGGGATCCATGTAAAACAGCTCAAAGGTAAGGCAGATATGGATTGGGCCAAGGCTTCCAGATAAAGTCAAGGAAAATTGGGAATAAAATTGGAGTCAAAGTTTTCATGTTCTTCTTTCAGTTGAGAGCCTTGGATTAATTTTTTTTAAACCTGCAGCAGTCAAATGATTAAAATATTGTGGAATTCCTCTCAGTGGAACAATGTTAGGATCAGCACATCAGCCAAAACTGGTGTGCCATAAACTCTTTGGGATATGCAAAAAGAAAATTTCATATGAATTTTTTTTTCACAGGAAAGCAGATTTGGGTGCTTTACAGTTTCAACTGAAAAATTAAGAATGCATTGATTGTGCAATTTGTGTTTCTACATTTCAAATGGTTAGGGCTGGGAGGAGTGGGAATAGGAAGTTGCAGGGTATCACAGGAAGAATGAAAAGGTCCTGGCATTAAAGATTTTGCCGAAATCCTATAAGATTCACAGTTATTAATAAACTATTATATTTAGATACTCTTGCCTTTTTATTTGCAGCTCTGCATGATTTAATATTCTTTTTTCCTCTGTGCTGCCCTCTGGATTAGTACCTGCAGGAAACATCCCAGCTCCCCTTGGGGAAATATGATATTAGGAAGAAAATGTCATTATTTAATACAGAGGAAAGAGGAAAATCTCAAAGTGAGCAGCTTGGAAATCCAAGTGCCAGCACGTGTCAGATCTAACCTTATCCCTTACTAATTGTAAAATTCCCATTGTCTTCCTAGGAATTCTTTATGGTGTTTGTTGGTTATTATTTGTGCAAAGGCTTTTAGTCAGGACTTGAATTATCACTTAATACCAGTTTTAAAGGAGTTTTGTCTGGAAGAGTTCCCAGGTGCCAGCTGGAGCTGGTGGGACAGAGTGAGCTGCACCAAAGATTGCAGGAGATCCTGCCCGTGGTTCAGGTGTGGGTCCTGCATCCTGACTGGATGTCCCCAGTTTTGGAGGGGTCTTTAGGGGATTCTCTTCTGAGGAGCAGAGGAGGAGGCGACTTCAGCTGGTGGCTCACAGCTCCAGGCAGCATCCAGAGGGGTGGGATCACAGAATCCCAGATTTGAGCCCTCGTTTGACCATGTCTTAATTAGTGTCCTGGGTCATCCCTTAATTTTATTTGTGAAATGAGGATGCCCCAGTGTTAATTGAGAAGGGTCTCTCAGGCCATGTAGAAATTCCCTCCTAATTTAGAGCTCCAGCGTGGGTTAACTGGACACTGATGGCTCTGAATGTGTGCCCACATCTCTGCTCTGTGGTGAACATGAATTTAGCTCAACTCACAAAGAGTGCAAGATAAACCAATTTAGATTTGTCCTGCCTGGTTAGTTCCTGTGAAGCAAATTGGTGCTCTTTGATAGTATTTAGATTTTATTGTGAAATCAACAGTTAAGTGTACACTGTACATTAGCCCAAGCAGCATGTTTGTTCCTGCTCAGGACCTTAAGTATTATTTTTGTTATTACACTTGTTAGAGCGTCGTTATGTTACACTAAATAACATTAGCTAAAATTGTAATGACAATCATTATGTTCTTATTGTATTAGCTGCTATGTTGTGATAATGTGATCACAACACCACGGCTTTATCGGTGATGGTGGTGGTGATAAACAGGCAATTCTGTAAATCCTTTGTGCAGCTGAAGCCCTGGTAGGAGCATGAGGGGATAAAGCCTTTAATATTTACACCATCATCAGCTGGAAGAGTAAAGATCTAAAATTTGCCACTCAAAGCCAAGCCTTGGAGGTTGAGGTGCTCAGGAAAGCACACCTGAGCTGCCTGAGGGAAGGACTTTTCTTTTGGGGCCACTGGAAAACAAAGGCTGAGGTGCCCAGAGCATCACCCCGGGGCAACACACCGTGTTAAATTTACTCACCAGGTCTCTAGGTCAATTTGTACCTTTTTTTCTGCAACTTTTTGAATAAAGAGAAAACCCCAAGAGAAAATACTGTTACTAAAAGCTGCACAGGGGCACGAATTCCAGCCAGGCCTTGTCCTTAGAGCCCTGATACAAACCCACAGTTCAATAAAACAGTTTTAAGTGTCCACACAGACAAATATTTTGACTTTGACATGTTTTGTGTGAGCCTTGTATTTCTCAATTTAAGAATCCACAGGATATTAAGTATCTGAAGGGATTTAAAGGGTTTGCCAAGCCAACAAAGCAGGTGAATTTGTGAATCCCATGATCTGTCCCTTCCTAGGTGGTTCAGTCTGACAACAAATGTTTGGACCACAATATTTCAGTGGCCCAAGTGAACGAGAAAAGAAAGAGCAGAGCAATATTTCATCCTGAGGCTTTTTTTACTCTTTCCCAGAAGATGCTGTTAGCAAAAAAATTTGTATTATACCAAAATTGTTCAAAAATAAATTCCCTCCCCCCAAGCCAATAGGTATTGTTTTACAGCTGGGAGATGGAAAACATATTGGTTGAAAACATTACAATATTTAAAAACCACATGGAGTTGTAAAAATTGGAATGAGTCCTGTAAATCTTTGATAAAATGGTTAATCAGTTGATCCTTAACAACTGCTATGTACAGTACAGAGAGCCTGTAACTCACAAATGCAGGTTCAGGCAGGGTTCCCCCAAGGACGGGGAGAACAGATTGAAACACTGAAAAGAAAGGGGAAGGAGACAGAAGGAAAGAAATAATTAAATAAAAATGTCAAATTCTTCATTGGCTTTTTTTATATTTTTGTGTTTTCCCAACTCTTGTTCTCTGTCTCTTAACCCTGAAAAAATATCTTCTCTCACTCTCAATGGAAATAATCAGTTCATTTTTTTTTGAATACTAGTTATTAAACTTGCTTGCTACTTTTTTCATCTCTTCCAAGATATCATCTGTATTTTGCAAAATTTAAAGCCAAAGGCTTGCTTGTAGTACAAGAAACCCAAGACATATTTATTTCTTTTTTTCCTTTTTAATGACAGTCTAACAATAGCCCCACAACTCACCAGTGCATTCCAAAAATTTCATGCTGTCATCATAAAAATCTGACTGTAGCAGAATCTGTCTGGCACTAGACAGAGCCCTAATGACCCTAAACTCACACACGATCCCTGGTGATCACAAGAAGGAAAATACAGTAAAAATAGAGAAATATGTAAACTGCTTAAGTGACAGAAAAATATCCTCTGGAGAACATCATTCATTTTTTTTTCCTGTCTTTCACAACTGTCAGAGGTACCAGGGCTCTGAACTTGTCTTTTGTGTTGTTGAACAGGAAGCATTGGAGAATTTTCCAGTCACTTGGAAAGTAAAATTAGTGATGAAGTGGGGTCGTTCCCCCTCCTACAGCTCCAGCAGCACATTCCCACTGTTTGAACAGGAAACCCAGCACAACTTCTGCAAATGCTGGGAGTGTCCAATTTCCCTCACCACACTTCTGTTTCCAAGGGTTCATTTAATGAGAAATTGTGTTACAACACAAACCAATCAACGAGGTTTTGCTTGGACAAAGAAATCATGGAATAACACATGGGTTTTCTCAAAAAAATCAGTGTTTGTATGTGCTTTCCCCCCCTTTTATTATACAAAATAGCTTGATGGCTAATTGATTTTTCAGGTTGCTGTAAATTAAGCAGGGAGGAATTGACAGGATTCTTTGAAAGTTCAAAAGCATTCCAGAGAAATTATGCTGAAGAAACAATTTCACAGAGTTTGATATATTTTTGCCATATTGTGTGACATTTGATGTTTTTACCTCCAGCTTTTGAAATCAGCCTGATATTTGAGGCTTCCTTCTGTCTCTCTCTACTGTAGAGAGATAAGACAGAAAATATGAATCATAAGTGTGCTGACCCCCAAAGAAATGAGAAATATCAGCGTAGAGTTGCTTTGAATAAATTACAGGCACTTTAAAGCCATTTGGTGTTTAATTCATTGTGGTTTTTAATGTTAGCAGTTAGCAGGAGCCTTTCTGTGCTCTGTTGTGTTTAGCTCTGCCCCCACAATGTGTTTTACACATTTTCATGGACCCATGGATTTCCCTGGGTTTGGGTCTCACCCTGGTGTTTGGGTTGGGCTCTGAGTACCATGAGCAGGATTTTTTTCTTCTTCTTCTCATGGGAATCCTTGAGGGAACATTTGTCTTTTTATAGAGCACTTTAGAGGTGGACAAAGTCAAGATTCCTTACAGATGAAATAGATTGATCAATGGCAGAATCCTGGAATGGTCTGGTTGGAAGGGAAATTGAAACTCATCCAGTTCCACCCCCTGCCTTTGTTGTTCCAAGCTCTGTGCAGCCTGGCCTTGGACACTTCCAGGGATCCAGGGGCAGCCACAGCTTACCTGAGAACCTTCTGCCAGGGTCTCAGCGCCCTCACAGAGAATTAATTCCTAATATTCGATCCAAACTTACTCCCTTCCAGTTTAATATGTAATTTTGTATTACTAGAAGTATACAAAAAATAACCCATAGGAACAAAGATCTAAGTCATGGTTCAGACAAGCAATGATCCTGTATTGGGAGGGGAAAATCCCTCTTATCTGCAGGTTCTGTCCTTTGAGGCTTGGAAATAACAATATTGGGGATTTTCCTCTGTGTGAGCAGCAGCTGGACAAAAGTCAGTCAGGAGAAGGCATCATTTTAGTTGCTGATTCATCAGGAATTTTTCTGTCTTAGTCTCCTATCAGAGAAGGTAAAAGTGGGCAAATTGCTGGCTCAGTACAGTCCTAAGCTCTATTTCAGCCTGGAAGTGTATTCCCAGTAAAAAGTGATTTCTTCCCGTAAAAAACGTATACCTCAGCATACCAGGAGCTTGGAGAATGAGAAACCCTGACACATAAACCCTAAGTAAAGTCATCAGAAATCCCTGGAATTGTCCAAGGCCAGGTTGGACGGGGCTTGGAGCAGCCTGCTCTAGTGGAAGTGGCAGGAATGAGCTGGGTTTAAGTTCCTTTCCAACCCAAACCCTTTTTGGATTTGGGTTGGAAATCCCTTTGGGATTTCTGTGAGGTGCTGCACTCCCAGTGTGCTGAGGCTCACGTCAGCATCGTTGATCCCACTCCCTCCTGCTCCAGACGTGCACATCCTCATGTTCTCCTGGAATTTTACAGGCCTTTGTCCACATCCCTGTGGTGTTTAATGCCTCCCAAATCTGAACAGATCAACCTTCCCAGCATCCTGAGAGGCCTTGTCAGGAAAGCTTCATCTAAATACTTTAATCTCTCTTCTTGCAGTAAAACTTTCACTTCCCTTGCACACATCCTTTATGTTTGTTGAACTTGTATTTATGGGCCCAAGTTTTCTTAAACCCAAACAAAACAGTAATTTATCTACTTTATTTCTTTCAGAATGGTGTTCTTAGAGTACATCTTGCAGATAGATTATCTGTCCCTCACAGCAAAGCCTCACAATGGGAGCCTAATAATTGCTCTTTTTCTAATTTCACTAAATGAGTTATAATTATTTTACGTCTGCTTTATGGGTACGGAATAGTATTAACCTAAGCTCTAATTATAATATAGCTTTCAAAGAAATGTATGGACACTAAATTGATGGACTGCCAGCTTATGTAGGAGCATCACATAAAGCAGATATACAGCTGATGGTTTAAGGCATGGCACGTTAAAATTCAGGGGCACAACTTGTTCATGAATAAGTAACAGGGTGTAAATTCATTGACTATTTTTGTTTTTTTTAGTGGATCAAACAGAGAAGGGCACGATTAATGCTTGGCAAAATGCAAGTACAGTTGGAGTTGGATGTGGCTTACACCAATAGGCTTGGGAGAGTCAGGTTAGTCAACACTGCAATGGTAATAATGGATATTTCACCTGGTTTCTACTGGTTTGCCATGCCCTGGAGCATTGGGAATGTTGCTGCCACAAATTAATCCCTTTTGTTTTATGTATAAAGCGATTCTTGACCAAATATCTTTCAATTCCCTTATTGCCAGTGGTGGTTGAAGGTCAAAATATTAAGAACCAAAGTTTTTAACATCTTTGTCTGCTTTACAGGGCCTCTACCTGCCCCTGCCAAGGTGAAGTCTGGTTGCAGATCTGCGGCCGTGGAGCCTCATCCCCTGCATCCCTGGAGGATGAATCTTCCCCCAGGAGAGCTTTCTGCAGCCCCCAGCTTCCCACACACACTCAGCTGCCTCCCCCATCCAAAAGGGGACTCATGGCTTGCTCATCTCAAAGTGGAAAATGAGGTATATTTGGGCATTTATCAGCTTTTCACTGGGCTGTTCATCACAGAGAGGATTTTTGGGCCTGAATCCCTGGGATTGACTTAAGGGTGGTTTTGCCTTTAGTGTGAGAAGATTCATTGGACAGCACTGGCTTCTTGCTGGTCATCTGGAGCATCTGATGGAGCCACCATCCCTGAAAATGTCTAAAACACGACTAGGTGGGGGAATTTTGGTTTGGAGCAAGTGGTGATGATCAGCCAAAGTTTGGACTTGATGTCCTGGAGGTGTTTTCCATCCTCACTGAGTCCATGATTCTGTCTCAACACAGCCACCACAAGGGTGCCTGACCACCCTCCAGCCCCCAAAACCAGGCACACCAGAAATATTTGACAATTTCCTCCCCCCCAGAGGTGATCTCTCTCATGTAGGGTCCCTGACTGTGTCTGACACCTCTTCATCCCAGAGTGAGATCTTAGAGGTCGGGTGCAAACTCTGAGATGAAAAGTGCTGTTTGAATGAGCTTCAGACTAAACAAATTGGATGTGTAAAACACACCTGGCTCTTATCTCCCTCACAGCTAAACCTTGGACTATGAGAACTAAATAAAACCTACGAGCCATTTCCTGGCCACTATGGGAGATTTCCCCTGAAGTTTATTTTTTAAGCCTCAGTGTCTGTTTCTTAATTACTTAAAGGTCCCTGAATTTGTTCTGTTGTATGAAATTTGATATAAATTGTTTACCAGACATAAGGGGGCGAGGAGATTATGCACTTTCTTATTTTTAATATTTCTCTCTCCTATCTGCTGTGACCAGACAGAAATTTCAAGCAACAGTTCTTGGAAAACATATGGAGACCAGCCTAGGAATTTTGTAAGGTAAGGGACCATCCATGATGCCAGGATGTCTGGCTGCTTCTGCTGAGCAGCTCTTCATCCTTTATAGTTTGAAATTATTCTATTGTAACCATTTTCCATTCAGTTTAGTTTGGCAATATATCCTTGTTTCTAAAGGTGTCTACACTTATTTGACTACAGAAAATATTTACTTTTCTAAAGGGCAGCTTAACCTTTGTTTAAATTTGAGGTGAGCAAAAGGGCACTGTAATTATCCGCTGTATTATTTGTGTCACATCTGAGTTACTATGAGGGCTCAACATTCATTGCCCTTTATTAGGAAACGCTTAACAAAACCCAATATAACCACAGGTTTTGCATCCAGCAAATATTTTATTGAACCAAAGGCTTGTCCAGGAAACTTGGACTCTGAGAACATTCAAGTGGCAGAAGCCTGTCCCAGGGGATGGGATAGAGATGGGTGGTTTGTTCTGGCAGCTGTAGCCACTTTATTTTAAATATCTTGCAGTCAGGTGAAGGGGAAATGTGACTTCAGTGTTTCCTGATACAGAGCTTCAGAGTGGAAAAACTCCAGTAGTGATGGAGGCTTTATGGCTGAGGTGGATGGCTAGGTCCCACTGCTTTCCCATAATATTCCCAAAATACCATTTCCCCACGACTCCCTTGAGAGGTAAGGAAGAGGAAATGTTCAAAGTGGTTGTAAGCTATAACTAAGAGTTACACAGGGTGTTTCAGTCACGCTTCCAGGTAGGAGCAGATATTTGTCCTGCAGAGAGGCAGCTCAGGGCTGCAGGAGGGAGCTGCACCCCTGTGGATGGCTGAGATCACCCTTGAGTTTGTTGGTTTGTTGCAGTGTTTCTGGGCTGATTGCTGTTTCATAGGATCACCACAGAATCCCAGAATGGTTTGGGTTGGAAGGAACCTTCAAGCTCACCCAGTCCCACTCCATTTTTATGAGATGTTCCATAAACAAAGCTGCTGCCTCTACCTTGATGGGAAGTTTGGATCCAGTGAATAATGAAATGTTAATCTCATTTGAGACAAAGGATCAAAGCCTTTGCTGCAGAAGTTGTCTTTTAAGAGAGCAAACAAACATTGAAGTACCCTTAGATTTGTGTGTCTGGTCAAGGACTGGAAAAATTTCACCTGACAAGGTTGTCCCCAAGGAATAATGAGCATCAAAGAAATCTTTGGATTTCTTTGTGGAAATCAGGAAATCAGGAGCCACAACCCCACTGAATTTGTATGGATTCATAGGTAGTATAGGAATCAGCATTCCATAATACAAGTTACATTGTGATAATGCAAAAAAGGAAGTTCTTTCAGTAGATGAAAGACATTACCAAAGAAAGAATCTCATCCTGTTTTCAGGTGGGAGCTTTGTTTGTGTCAGGTCTGACTGATCTAAGGGATGCTGCTCTCCTACAGAGATTCATGAGGATGCAGTTGGGATTATTTTGGAAAAGAAACAGGGATTTGGTCAAGGCAGGCAGGCCCCTCCTTGGTTAGCTGGGAATGTACCATCTAATCTTGGATGATAGAGGATCTGCCCCTCCCAACCAAAATCCGTGTCCCCAGCAGGAGCCCAGCTGCTCTGGTAGCAGAGACGCTCTGAAGAGCTCAGGGCACGTAGAGATCCAGCTCTAATTTAAAGTCAAGAAACTTTGTGTGAATCTGTTGCTTGGAAAACATCCCAGGAGCAGCTTACTGTGATGGGCTGTGTGTAAATAATCAGCACCTCCCGGGCTACTCCCAAGATAAAGCACCGTGGCCGGGAAGGGTTATTGCTTCATCCCATCACTCAGCTGGTTTTATATCTCCATGGCAAAGTAGCAAATATATATGGATCTGGAGGAGCTTGATCCATGGCATGCTCAGAGCAGGGTTTTTGTGTTTGTGTATATTTATGGTCACTCGCTAAAGGAGCAGTGACCTTTTGATAGATTAATATAAAGTACTTCAGATACAGTGGCACAAGGAAAATGACTTTGACAGTGAATCCACTTGTTAGTGCTGGAGTTGCCGTGCAAGGATAGGAAATGAGAGGCCTTCAGCTCAAAAATCTGTCCTAAAAACCAACCTGGCCACCAATGCCCACCACTACCCTGACTAAAGTCCAGTTTTACATTGAGCCAGCCCTAACTTCCCAGTAAATAGAACTCCTTTGTCTTCCGCTCAACAAGTTCCTTCCCGCGACATCCATTTACCAACATCAAAGGGAAGACAGGGGTGGTGGGAGACAGCCAGGGCTGGATTGCACAGACCCCTGAGGGTCAGCAGAGAGGATTGCTCCGTGGAAGGCTGGTGTGAGCAGAGGGGGGCAGAGGGACACCTCGGTGGCCCCGCGGCGGGGGCCGGGCTGGCTGGGCGAAGGCGCCCCGCGGGGAGGCTGTGCCGGTGGAGCGCCGGGGCTTTGTTGTTCCACGGATAACGGGATGGGCTCAGCTGGAAACGGTGCCACTTCTCCCCCTCGCTGAGGATAAAGTCAGGGCTCTGAAAACACCAAAGGCTTTGAGGACATTTTTGAAAGGGCTGCCTGAGACAGAAGCCTCGGATCAGGAGCCGCCTTGTAAAGATCCTGGGGAGTGTTGTTAACCCCGGGAGCGCGTTTGGGGATGTGTCAATCTTCCGGGGACACTGCTCCTGCCAGGAAATCATAATTTATTGAGGTCAAGAGGGTTAATGGGCTGGACTATGTGCTACCAATTGGTAGACATAAAATATATTTAGTCCTGTGACAAACCTAAAAGGTTTTCAATAGAGGGAGGCTCACAATAAAATGTGTGATGGGTCGTTCTATTATTTTTCTCTGAGAAGGTTTTTTTTGCTTTCAAAGATAAAGGAAAAAGAGAGAAAGCTGATGTTTAAAATAAAATAAAAGAAAAAAAAGCTGGGTAGCTGTTATGTTGCAGATGTGCGTTTTATAGTTTAATATTTTTTGCCTGAAAAAGCAGTTGGGATTCTAAGCAGACATGATGTAGAGCAATTTAAAATTAATAGAGCACTTCAAATTTTTAGGAGCACTTCAAGTTAGAAGTGATCTTGGTTTTGGGCAGGCTCGGTGTAGAAAGATGTAAAATTATGCAAGAGTTCCGGATATAGGAGAACATATTGGCGTAAAGGCAAACACTAATTCAGCAGATTAGGACAAAACAGATTATTTAAAATTCAGCAAAACAGAAATCCAAACAACAAAATTTGCCTGATCCTGTTCTTTCGGTATAATTACTCAGTTTCCATTGTTCTGTTAAATATCTACTGCGAGATGGACTGAAGAATCTTAGATAAGAATACTGAGAGTGAACATTACTGGAAAATGAAGAAATTCTGCTCTGAGCAGAACTCTGGGCTGAGTGTCCCTCCCGGGGAGATGCAGATTTTGGATCAGCAGTGGAGGTGTCTTGTCTGCCTTTCCTAGGAGCAAGAGCAGAGGAGACAAGCTCATTATTGACTCTCTCAGAGGCCACAGGAGCAAGACTGAGGTAATAAATTCTCTTCTAAAATAAGTGAATGCTCCTGCTGCCTCCCCTTAGCCTCACACTACCTTTTCTGGATGCTGCACCAATCCTCAAATTTTCTTCCTCAGCACAGATCTTTTCTGTACTGGGTCAGATTGGACTGAGCTTTTGGTTTGGTGTTTGATTTGTGGGCGTGGGGTCTTGTTTCTTTGTTTTTCATTTTGAAATTGTTTTTGCACCATCAGCAGCACCCATAGAGCTGGAAATAAATGGAATAAGTGGAGATTTGAAAGTTAAAATATGTGGAGAGGTGGAGCTTAGGGGGCATGGGTTAGTGGCCGATTTGGCAGAGCTAACTGTTGGATTTTGATGATCTTAGAGGGTTTTTCCAAACTTAATGATTCCGTTTCCATACAGAACTGCTCAGTTTGAGTGTACTGTGGTTTGTTTAATGCTCCCTGCAGCAGCCTGTGTTGTGACATGGGAGAGAAGGGAAATCTCTGGGGCTGGAGGGTGCCTGGTGGGGAGCAGGGCAGGGGATGCCCCCATGGACTAGAAGAGGGCCTCCCTGGCTTGATGAAGGTTCTAAAACCAGATCAAAGGCTTGGTTTGAAGCACATCCACACAGCATTTGATTAAACTGGGCCTGAATTTGAATTAATCCCATCACCACCTTGCCTGTCCAGATCAGATGCTCCAGTACCAATATCCATCATGGTCCTGCCAAAACACAGGAGCATCTGTCACCTGCCACATGTTTGGGGCTGGAGCTGTGGATCAGATGAGAGAACCCCTCAGACTCTGGCTGCAGGCTGGGACAGAGAAACTCTGACCATGCTCAGCCTGGTGAAGGAAATAAGGGTTGTCTGGAGGGCGAGACAGGAAATCTCAGCTCTTTTTCCATGGGAAAATGGCAAAAATGCCCTCAGTTTTGTAAAAAGTGTGTTCTCTTTTTAACAGGGCTGGGGTTGTTTTCCTAATCCTTTCTTTACCAAATAACAAACCTAAAAACATGGCCCTAATTTATTGATGCAAAACAAATTATATTATTATTATCCATACCTATAAGGATAAAGTGTTTAAGGGGTTTGAAGCAGTTCTCTGCCAACTGGAGCACACAATAAATATCTGGGTACACAGATTTTAGGCACTTTAAGCTTTTTATTGCATCAGAGAGATCAAGTGACTTTGACTACTGCATCCCAAACAAGTTTATTCCTGTAGAATTCCTGTGAGTGATTTAGTGTGTTACCAGATATTTCGTCACTCCCAAGAAATTAAAGATAATTTATTACATGTCTCTTCCATGCCCGGTTCGTTATCCTTTTGTATTGATTTGCATTCTTTGCCATTTTGACATACACTTTTTTATGTTATTAAATGATGTGTTTTTGTGATAACTCCTGGGTGTTCGTATCCCATTGGATAGGGCTTGTTGCAAGTGTGATAATGAAAAATGTGATCCCTCCCTCCCTTAGAGTTGCATACATTAAAATGTTGTAGAATTCTTCAGTGTCTGTACATGCAGACACTCGTATCTACATCAGAGGAAAAAATCCTCTGTATTTTAGTAGCTTTGTCAGCCAGCAATGTTTTATACAAATAACACAAAACATGTAGAATTTAATAGAGAATATATATATTTCTTTTAATCTGTCCCCTATATTTCTGTATATGTGGTATGATTTTTATGAGCTAAACTCTAGTGGGTAATTTAGGAAAAAAAATCTGTATGAAATGGCAAAGAAATTTTCCCAAAGTGTTTTGCTTTATACATGCAATATAAAAATATCATTTCGCGTGTGCACACTTTGTTTTTCTAATTTATAATAAAATGTACAAGAATATTTTCAAGGCAAATGGTTTCAAGTCAGACACTTGGGTTTATGGCTGAAGCAAGGGAAGAGAGCAGAGATTCTCTGCTTCCACAGAAGTGGGAAGTGTTTCATTACCCAAAGTCACACAAAATTATGCTCTCCATCACAGACCTTGAAATGCCTGACTTTTCCCCTTTTCCAGCGCTCCAGAATGAACTGGTAAAAGTTTTGTGGAAAACCTTAAAGCAAAGGGAAAACCTTTGTGGAAAATCTCAAGGCAAACCTCAAACCAAGGTCACTCTTCACGCGTGGCACAGACAGCGGCCGCTAACGGGGGACAGCAGGAAACCCGGAGGGGTTTAAAAAACAAACAGTTCCTGCAGGTGCCCCTTGCCTTCTGAATCTCCTCACAAAAAACAGGGGTGGTTTGTAGGACTGGCGTATTCCTACACGAACAGGGGGAAAATAACCCCACAGCAAGGATTGGCCTCTCCTTCGTGCGGTAACGCTCGCGCCTAGGCCCGGCCTAAGGAGGGCGGGAGCCAGGATTAACCGCCAGCACCAAAGGCTGATTTACAGAAACCACATGAGGAGTTCCTGAGCGCAGCCCAGATAACAAAAATATTATCAACACTGTTTACAGTGAGGTCGGTCAGTTTATTTCTCCGAGTGCTTCGTTGTGTATAAAAGATGCCAGCGATAGGCCCGCAGTCAAAATAAACAGGCAGAGAGTGTTCCACACACACAGTTTGGAGAGAACGGTTACTTTGCTATTTATTTAATAATTGACCATAAATGGAGTCAAAGTGCAAAAGGAAAAAAAAAAAAAAACCCTAAAAAAAAAAGCAGCACACTAAGGGCTTTTTGAAAGATTGATAAATAATGTGGAATCTCAATTAGGCTTTAGAAGGAATGCAGATATTAAAAATTTGGTCAAGAATCTAATTAGCTGGAGGTAATTAAACAGTCTCACACGGGGTCATTAATCTTTTCCACAGACCTTTGATGTTTTGCACACTGTCTTCTAGTCATTAATAAAATTCATAACACTCCTCTTTGTGGTGTTTTATCATCGTGTTTTTCTCTGTAAGAGCATAGAGCAAGTGTCATTGTATCACAAGGGCCTTACTTTAGTTAATTTCTTTTTTTCTGCTTGTTAGACTTAACTCTTTCTTGCACCAAGCGTTGCCAGTTCAAGCCTGAAGTTTTAAGACAGGTTTCAAATCCTTGTTTTGCCGTTCCCCACAGCTTTCAAAATCCCTGCATTGAGAAATAAACCCTTCTGATGCATCTGGTCAATTAACAAAGTTTTTTTCAAATCTAGCTCATCTGTCCAGTGCTTAATTTTCCAACCTGGTTCATTTATTATTCACAGGAATGAAAGAAAATGTGTTTTATTTTGCTTTCTTCCTTTACATTCCGTTTCTCTTGATGGCAAGTCCCTGGGAGACATAACCTGTAGCATGTGGTTAATTTTAGTGGCATAACCAGAGAGCTCTTGAGGATGGGGCTGTGATAGAAGTGAGGAATAATTATGAAAAAAAAAACCTAAGTAAAATGGAAATTTGTTGAACGTGACTGATTTTATGTACAGTCTCAGTACAGTACTTCAATAATGCATTATCCCTGACATATTTCAAAGACAAACTGTGCTCAAGAATAGCTGAATTTAAAAGGCAAGAAAGCTAAAAAAGGGCGCCTTTGGAAGATAGAGCTGATTTCTCTTACAAATATTAATATCCATGCATTTTTAGCCCGTGTGTGTTGTGTATTTATGGCTGTTTGTATTAGCCAGACCCACATTTATGAGCTGTTACGTGGATTTTGTGTGAGTAGTTATAAACAGAGGGAGATGCAAAGGGTTTGTTAATGAAATGTTTGTGTCTGGACTGAGACGTGTCACATTTTAGATGAATTTATTTCTGAAACAGGCAAATCCATTGTTTTGTGTAATTATTTGTGGGGTTTGTGTTTGGGTCAGAGCTGTTTCAGGCAGTTGTTTGTCTCACGGTGTTGAGGCATTAGAGGGTGTAGATACTGAGGTAACACTTCAGGTAAGAGAGCAGAGATTGCAATATCTGCTTAAAATCTGCACCTTCCCTTTCTTAATAAAAAAGGGGAGAGGTGCAAAACTCTCCTCAAATGCTGTTAAAAATGACAACAATTGCAAACTTCTGTGGGGATCGTTTTGGTGTTTCTATGACTGATTTGCACACAAATTTGTGCCTAAAAATGGGTGATCTTACAGGCAATTTTAAAAGGAATTCCCACTTGATACCACTTCAGGAGTAAGAGGAATTAATGAGAATCTCTGGCAGTTTACAGTCATCCAGGGCAATCACATCCTGAACTTGTGAGTGTTGTTTTGTTCATCTCCTCTGTCCTCCCCTTGCATATTTGTTTGATAAGTCTCTGTCACTACTTGTGGCTGCTGCTTTCTGCAGCATCTCCTGTTAAGTTCAGATCCAAAATGCAGCAGAAGCCTGCACAGGCCAGAGGGAAAAAAAAATAAAAAAATAGAATGCAGGGCTCCAAGGCTTTGGGTAAAAAATACAGGTTTTTTTTCTCAACTGAATTTTAAATAGAAAATGTTATGTGTCATTTTCTCAGAGGAAGGAACTGATTGCAGTTATTTTATTTCCACATTACTGAGCAAAAATGTTTCCCTCTAAAAATATCAGTCCAACAGCAGAATATTTTGCAGAGTGATCCACTTAAAAGTGAGTGGGAGATGGCCAGCAAGGATTGTTCTCTTTTGTGTTTACTTGTAATTTATAAACACGTTCTGGCAGTCCTCTTTTTTTTTTTTTTTTTTTTCCCTGAAAACATGAGGAAGGCAATTTTTTGCTTTTTTCATATTGAAAAATTGTTTCTTTTTTCTGTTTAAGACCTTTTTTTTATAGCTGGAAAACTGACAGACACCTTTAAAAGATGAAATGATGAAAACTGAGCAGTTGCTAAGGGAAAGTCCTGCTAAAACTGCCTTTTCTTTCCTTTTTTTTTTTTTTTCCCTTAATGCTCATGCATTTTCAGTGACTAATTAACTTTTCAAAAGGACTTCATCTTTAGTGATTTGACCTCCCTTTCTTTTACAGTGTGAGCCACCCAGTAACCTCAGGAGTTCCACCAGGAAAACAAAGGATGGATGATCACGTCCCTGTAACTTCCAAAGTTAACAAAAAAATAAAAACCCCACAACAAGCAGAAAAAAGCGAGGGAAGTTCTAAGGTCGTTAAATTCTGCTTTTTACCCCGAGAAATACACTAAAACAACTTAATCTCTAAAAAAAAAGGTTATTTCAATGATAATTTTAAAGTAAATTGCAGCTGTCACCCTGTGACCTTTTTCCAAGTGATGGTAATGAGATCCATAGGTGATTCCAACTGCTTAATAATAATGAGATTGATACAGGGAACGCTCAGATTGGCAACAATTTGATAATTGTGCGAGCAGGAAGAACTAGCCCTCCCTGGTGGTTTGAAAACATAGCTGAGGTTTGAGGAGCTGCACAGAGCTCTTATTTAATCTCAGCAATTCTGTAATGATGTGAAAAGGTAAGTGTTTTTGATTTAGTGATGTCTATATTTCAAGAGACAAGATGCTGGTGATAAAGGAAGAGAGAGAGAGGGGGGGAAAAAAAAGGCACAAGATGAATGGCTGGTTTCTGGAGACATCTTTTGGCTTAATATCTAACACCATGTCTGTCTGTGTGCATTTCTCTCTGTTTTCCCACTAGGAAAATAGAATACTAATTAGATTTTGATTACAGGCAGTTTTTAAAGTGTGGAAGGCACACTCAGATTTTTGCTGTTAAACCCTCCTTTAATGGCTGGACACAAGCCTTTGCATTTGATGTGCTATCAGGGCTGATCAGCTGGAGAGAAAACATGTGCACATTACTTAAAAACATGCACTTTTCTTTTTTTGGCTGTGATCAAAATTGCCTGAGAACTTTGTGGTGATGAATAACAACCCCAATGAAACACTTATTTGGAAAACTGATAATTCTTGATCTTTTTTTGCCACATTCATGGCTTAAAGGTGAAGAAGTGAGGATAAAATCCTTTGCTGTATAAACCATAGAGTTTGAGATTTCTTTTAAAAGTTACTGGGGTTTAACTGGATAAAGAACTGTAAAGATCAGTGGGGTGAATAAAAGTTCCAGTGCCTCTGAATTCAGCACCTGAGATGCTGAAGGTTGGCCCTCTTCAGTCAACTGTGTCCCCCTTTTGTCCTGCTGAGGAACCAGGAGGGAGGGAGAGACCTCATCACTCCCTTGACCAGCAGATGTAATTGAATTTTGTTGATGTAGAATAAGAAATACATAAATGTACATAAATATATAAAATTCCTGAGCACGGATGCAATTTTTTTTTTTAAATATTCCAAATCCATTTTAGATACCACGCTTCCACTTCAAACTGGTTTTGGGGGTGGAAAAAAAATAAAAAAAGTAATCTTAAAGGAAGTGCTGCTGAATTTGCATTTATCAGGGCGAAATTTATCAGTTTAGAAAGCAGTCCAAAAATGCTGAGAGTATTTATTTTGTATACATGGACTGCATTAGACATCTTCTAACTTTAGGGCGAAATGTTGAAAAAAAAAAAAAGATGATGGAGGAGTTTTTCGTGTTGATATGATAACTTTATGGAAAGGTGATTATTTTATAGCAATGAGCTGGTACGAAATGTGTAGAGTGGCTGGGAACAACAATTAGCCAATGGATGAGTTAATAGGAGCTCCGTGTAACACCGAATTTTAGAGGAATGCACCGGCCTGAGCCAGACCTCATCTTTAGAAAGAAGGCAGCTCCTCGATAAAGGGAGTTAAAAAACCTCCAGAGAAAAGTTTCCCTGAGAACTCCATAAATATCAATTAGGACGTCCAGTAGGTCCCATCAAATACTTTCACTCCGTGAGGTTTTTGTGCATCCCTGCACGGAGGGAGCAGACAAAGGTGTAAACCCTTTGAGGTTCAGCGTGCCACCTCCAGCTCCCCAGTGAGGTCACCCCACAACCAGCGGGGCAGGGAGGAGGAGCACGGCTCTGGGGCCATTCTGTCATTTCCTCCTCGCTTTCCTCTCGGCCAGAAAATGGCCAATAATGGGCAATTTGCATAGGGCAGGAGGAGAAGGCAGGCTGGAGATGGGCTGCAGTGCTGGGTTTCCTGCTCAATGTAGTTATAAAAACCGGACTAAAGAGGGCAGGAGATACTCTAGTTAAAAAAAGAAATGCAGGCGAGCAGACAGTAAAACTCCACGGGGAAACAATAATATATATTTCAGTATATAATAAAGTGATTTATTTTCAATAAAATCTGTAAAACTGCTTTAGTTACTTTGACACCTTGATTAACTGGAGTTTCAAAGATATTTGTGTGTGTGTGAACCTTCTTCATACCAACAGCCCCGAATACTTTATTGCATCTGCTATTGAATATGTATGTTTTAAAAGCATTTGCTACACTGTAGTTTTACTGGATGTCAGGGACAAAATAGATTAATATTAGACCTCAGCCAGAAAACATTTCTGTGGCAGCACATGAAATGTGGCGCTCTCCACTGCCGACGCTCACCCTGACTTATTCCTGGGGATGCTTTATCCAGAGCTGTGGGCTCGGGGAGAGATTTATTCCCTCTAAAGTCGCTGATTACCATTATAAAACCCTAAAAAGTTTGCAGCCGTTGAGGAAATTTCAGGGCTGGCCATGGCGGGGGTAAAAGGATTAGGAAAGGCAGAGTGAGTTGTGTGTGCACAGTCAGAGGGATCTTCCTACGGGCTGGGCACCAGGGAGAGGGGAAACTTTATTCCTCATCCCCTGCACCCCACAAAGCAGCAGCACTGACAAAGAGGTTGTGCTGCACCTCCCAAAGGTCCCAGGGTATTTTTCCTGGGGCCTCTCTGGGGGATTTTGGGGGATTTCAATGCCCATGACCTCACGCCCGAAGGATGTGCAGCAAATTCTTTCTCTTGCGCTCCTCTGGTGCTGCGGGGAAAATTTACATCAGGAGGAAATCCTAGCATTGAGAAAGGCTTTTTTTTCCCCTTTCCTTCACACATGCAGGCTCTGTGGGAGCCTGTGCTTCCAGAGGGTGGAGGAGCCTGTGGGAAAGGGCTTTCTCCACCTTCTCCTGCCCAGCTCAGGGGGTAGCCCGGGTGCAGAACTTATTTCATGCAGGGCATCCTTGGGTTTGAGCTGGGTGCAAATGGCACTGCAGGGATGTGGGAGATGTGGGAATCACCCAGTCAGGATGTTCTCCTCTCTTGGAGCCCTTTTCTCCATACATACACAAGGGGTAGAGAGAACAAACAGGTTTGGGTTGGAAGGGGCATTAAAATCCATCCCAGCCCTGCTGTGGGCAGGGACACCTCCCGCTGTCCCAGGGCGTTCCAAGATCCATCAAACCTGGCCTTGGACACTTCCAGGGATCCAGGGGCAGCCACAGCTTCTCTGGGAATTCCAGTCCAGCCAGGAATCCCTTCCCAATCTCCCACCCAGCCCTGCCCTCTGGCACTGGGAGCCATTCCCTGGGTCCTGTCCCTCCAGCCCTTGTCCCCAGTCCCTCTGCAGCTCTCCTGGAGCCCCTCCAGGCCCTGCCAGGGGCTCTGAGCTCTCCCCTGATGTCTCCTTCCCTTTCCCAGTCTGAATAGCCCCTATTTTTTGAAAGGATGGCTCTGGCAGGACTGAGGGGCACTCAGCTGGGTCTAACCCCACCAAAAGCTGAGTCTCTCCTCATTCCTGTGCTTAAATAATATGGAATCTCTCCAGGAATTCTCTGGTGCTGGATATGTGACAAAAGTAACACACCAGCATGAATTTGAATTCTACTATCAAATACAGTTTTAGTCTGATTTGTTTTGTCCACCCTATGGAAATTCACACATTTTATCTTACTGGGAAAAAAAGTATAAGATGGATTTTTTAATTTCCTATCTACTTAATTTCTACATGTTTTTGATATAAATGATTACTATTAAAATGAAAACACACACTAAGTTTAATAATAAAGACTGTATGAGGTTTTTTTTTTCTGGGGGAAGAAGTGGGATTTATTTTAAAATGATTCAAACCCCAACACCTTCAAGAATGTTGAAAATTTGCTGTCTTGTGTATATTGACAAGCTGAGAGGTTTATTTCTGCTTGAATACAGCAGAAGTTTGTTGCTGTTGTTGGTTAAGTGCTTCCAGTGTGTTCATCTCAGACAGTATTAACAAGGAATAAACAAACCTCGCTGGAGGTTTAGAGAACCAGCAGTATTTATGTGTTCAGAGCTCATTTTAAATAAAGACCTTCTTTTGGGGATGTCAGAAGGACAGAAAATCAGGACCACAGGTTTTCCCTGTTTAGCAGTGGCTTTCATTTTTAAACTCCTGAAGCATTTTAGGTTGTTCCAGCACTGAGTGTGTCAGTCCAGGGAATGAACCAAGCAGTAAAATCCAGATTCTTTTTGTACAGAAAGCTTAGGAGCTGGTCTGGGAAAGAAAGTCGAAGAGTAAACAAAGGTTGCACCATTCCCTTGGGAAAACACTGGAGTTCCATGTGTTAAATGTTCCTGCAAACCTCACGAGGTTGGTTTGAATTTCATATGCCCTGTGACACTTTTGTTAATGTATCACCACATAAAGCTGAGAGGGGAGAGACACCAAAACTGTACAGACAACTATGCATGAAAAGAGCATTAATAACTTCCTGGACTTTTTTTTTCCCAAGGTTGGTGATAATTTACTCCACGGAATTAAAGCTTTTTTTAAGTTGTCAGAATACTGAAATGAAATGTATGCAAAATGATTCGGGTTTGAGATGTAAATTATGCTGCCAGAAGGATGGGTGATGTACGTGGTGGAAGAATTAGGTCTCTTAGACTAAAGCAGATTCTGGTAAATTATCGAATATGTAAGGAGTCTGTGGCCAATCCTGGATTTGCTGAAATGAATTTAAATGTGAGGAGCATCTGATGGTGTGGTGACTTCTGCTGGGCGTTTCCAAGGACAGACAATCCCAGCAGCACAGGGACACCTGAGTTTGGGATGAACACTGCTCAGGGTGTCCACACTCACCTCTGAAGGAGTTTTACTCTTTTGCCATTATTTTCTAATGCCCAGGCCTGGCACAGCTGCCCAGGCAGGGCGGAGTCCCCATCCCTGGAGGGATTTAAAATCCACGTGGATGTGGCACTTGGGACATGGTGGTGGCCTTGGCAATGCTGGGGAAGGGCTGGACTCGATCCCAAATCCTAATCCAGGTTCTTGGGCTGTGACCAGCACCAGGAAATCACTGTCCACCTCCTGAATGATGCACAGGAGGCATCTCCCTCTTTGCCCAGGGGAAATGGCAACCAGGAAGTTTTTTTAACTTTTGTAGGGAAATGCAGTAAAGCTCAAGCTTCTTTTACCAGGCATTGAATAAATTCTTTTAGTCTGTGTTTATGTCTTTGACATGTATATATACACAGAGATATGTACAGAATCTAACTCTGAGCTTTCCTGCATTTGCCTTTCCCAAAGCCTCTGGAGAATTTGCTTGCCTTCATCAGGATTTTCTCAGATTTGGGTTGGGTTCACCTCTCACATATTTGTAAACTGGAAAATAAAGTTACTGTGGAGCCTGCCTGACAAACTCCTTTTGTTAGTATCACGGCTTATAAAGTTTATTTCCAAGAAATGAAGACATGGCAGTGTTTATGCCTATAAATTGAAGCCAAGTTTCCTTCTTTTTCTTGGCATATAGATGCTCAGGTTCAGTATCCTCAAGATGCATAAATTATGCAGGTTTGACCAGGGAGCTCTAAAGAATTGGATGATTTCATTTTACTGTCATATCTTCTCAAAGTTCAATCTCCAACACAGCTTTTGAACTCTCAAGGTGTTAAAATTTGCTTTCTATTCCTCCAGGAAGGCAGAACCTTGCTTGGATGGCAGGAGCAGGCAGCTGGATGAAGTGGCAGCTCTCTGACCCAGTTTAGCTTTCCTTTGCACCACTTTCCCACTTGGAAGTGGCTGGTGAAGAATTCTTTTAAAAAGAAAATGCTGGTTTGTCCTCTTTATCCAAAATGCTTTCCCAATTTTTGTAGCATTAAGCAATGCAGCCCATTTTTAACATCCATGGAATAGCATCCATGACAGGTTTATTTTGCTGTTTTTCTGGCAGGATTTGAGCTTCTTAAACCTCATATTCTCAAATTTCTCCCTCTGCAGCATTTTTGATGGACACCAGATCCCTGATTTCAGGGCTTGCCTGTCCCTTCTTCAATGAAGAGTAGCTTCATTCAGGTGATTATTTCAAACTGTTCTGTGGAGGGATTATTAAATCTGTGATTCTCCATTGAGGCAGAATTCCTACTCACTTTGGGGTGATTCATTCAAATCCTCCTTACCATTATTTAAAATTTTAAGCTATCAATTACATTTCTGTGTTTCTGTGAGGAGCCCAAATCAGCCACGTGCTGGTTTCATGCAGTTCCATATTTGTGCTCCTTCTCTTTCCTGACTCGAATCTCTTACACAATTAAAGTTCCTCACATCACTTTTTGATTTGAGTGACTTTAGTACTTTTTTTTTCAACTTTTTTACCATGGCCTGCACTACCTGTGGGTTCAAGGGCCATTTAAACATTTATCTGTTTTTTTTCTCACCCTATTTCCAGAGTGTTTCAATTCCCACCAGCCCATCCAACTTCTGTATTCTTCTAACCCATCTCCTTAATTTCTTTTGGTTGTTTTCAGCATAGTGATGTCTTCATCCATCACTTAATGCCTGCATTGCAACTTCCCTGTATTTTTCACCACTTTGCACCCTTTTGCAGAAGACTTCCAAGATCTCCAGATAATTAGGATTTGCAAACCCATTCCTAAGGGAACCAGAAGTTTATAACTGTGGAATGTGTCTGTGTTCACATACAATCATTGGGCAATTTTAGCCACTGAGAAAAGGGATCACAATGCTACTAAATCCCTCCAAATGTGGTGAAAGTGGGCACTTGGGTACATGGGACAGACTCAAATTAGTGAGGAAAAAGCTGCAACCTCAGTTCAGCCGTGATGGAGTGAGGAACCCACGCGGGAAGAGGAGAAACCGCCCTCCACAAATCCTGCTACTCCTGGAACCACTTGTGCACCACTGATCTCATTTATTAAACCAGATCTCACACTGAAAACACAAAGGCTGCAAAGTCAAATACCCCCAGACTGATGCATTTCAAGAAGATTTTGCATTTCCTGCTCCTGCTTTATGCCCCAGGCTGAAACCACACAACCTTGCCTTCCCTCGGATCTGTGCAAAGAAGCCGGAGCTCTTCAGCAGAGTTCAAGATTTTGGGAAAGGATCTCAGGCCCAGGGTGGGATTTTTGGGGATGTCCTGTGCAGGGCCACGAGCTGGATTCCTGTGATCCCTGTGGGTCATTTCCAACTCAAGATATTCCATGGTTCTCTGATCCATCACCCACAAGGCTCTCCCCAGAGCCGAGTACCGGCCTCTTGCACGCACTTCAAACCCGGTGTTTGGGAGTTGTCCTCCCTAATCTGCCTCCTCTGCTGTCTGTGAAATATCTGAGTGCTTTAGGGATGGTGGTTGATTGTCAGGAGCCCCTGGTGGGGCAGTGATTTCTGTGCTGAGGGATCGGGAGCCTGGATGTGGCATGGGAATGTCAGCGGAGAGCGGCTCCCCCAGGGCTCCAGGTACCACACAGGGATCCTGACACCCTCTTTGGAGCACACAGCCCTGCAGAGGAGCTGCAGCTGGGAACAAACTGTCCAGAAAATCAGGGCCTCAGAAACAGCAGCCTCCTGGGAAGAGTTTGGATTAGGGAGTTTGCATCCCACCAGAATCTGTGAGAGATGATAAATTATCTTTCCTTTCTTATGTGCTGTCCGGCTTGTGCACTGAGGCTGATGGATATCAAAGATAACACATATAATTATATACAATATATACATTCATGTACAATTATACAGATTATAAAATTACACAGGTAATTCTTTCTATTCAATCTTTTTTTTCCTCTCATCTTAATTCACGGAGGAAGTGTTTGCTGTGAACTGAGTAAGGAAAGGCTTGGAAAGAAGTGACAAACAATTGCTGCATCATCACAAGTATCAGGGTACAAAGTTAAAATAGTTCTCAAAGTCAAAACACTGTTTTTTTAATTTTGATGTTCTTTTGTCAACCTGTGGGTGAAAGAAGGGCAGAAGCAGGCAGAAGGGGAGAAGAGGAAGGGTCTGATTGCTGCAGCCCTTCTCGAGTTCTAACCCATTGTAATTAAGCGTTAATTTTTCTTAGATTAGAAATTATTAAAAACCTGTGTCCAGGGTTGTAATGTGAGCTGATCCGAAGAGGAGGCTCTGCTTTGGAACCACTGCAGGATGAATTGCAATCTGAGCAAAGTAAAAGGCTTGTAAATACATGGAGTAATTGGGTGTTAATGGGAGCTGTTGTGCACACACTGCCCGGGCCCCTCCGAAGCTGCAGGACTGGACTGCCATTCACAGATCTGATCACAGCAACCTGTTTCTAAAAACTCTGGGAAGAGTGGGAAACTCATGGTTCAGAGCACAAGCCAGGAGAGAGGCGGGTCAAGAACGTTTTTCTCTAGGCAAACTCTTGTTTAATAGCTCATTTCAGGGCTCTGGTTCTCTCCAGGAAACACCCAGCAGTGGGCATTGTCAGAGAGGAGATGCAGCTCTGACCTGGTGCTGTTGTACCTTTGGCATTTTGTGATCTGGTTTTACAAGGCTTCCTCATTAGAGAGGAGAAACTGCTAAATGGATTTTAAGTTAAAGCAGACAAATACCTAGACAGCCTACAACATAACAGGGGAAAGATCAAATCCTACCCTTGCTTAAATTCAAGCAGCTCATTAGCATTAATAGGGCTGCATGTGTAACTGATAGCAAAACTTGGTTAGTAAACCTTGAAGGACTTCAGCTTAAAACAGATTTTTATGTACAGGCCAGGAAAAAAAAAACCCAACAAACCAGCTGAAACTGATAAAATGCAATTTATACCAGTGCCTAAGAGTAAGATGCTGGGATTTTTCCCCCTTCAAGTGGGTAAAGATTGTTCCCAGACTGAAGCCTTCATCCCAAGCCAACTTTTAACTGCAAGGGAAACGTCTGAACTGGTGAGTTAAGTCTTGCAGACCTTTTTTTTTTTTTCTGATGTTGAAAACATTACTGTGAAGTCATGTGGTGTAAAACCCACCATGGTGAGCAGGGGCTTTGTTAGAGCGTTGTCTGCAAAATTGGGAAGTGGGGTCGTTTTTGTTGTAGTTTTTCTCTTAAATATATCTTGGAGTATTGAGAGTTTCACTGCAGGAAGGTATCAGACCTTAAGTATTACCTTCATAAATAGGAAAGTCTCACTCCTAAAAGTGCATTAAGGAGGTTTAGATCAGATGTAAGAAAAAATTCTTCACTTAAAGGGTTGTCAAACAAAAAAGAGATCACCAGGGCAGCGGTGGAGTCCCCCTCCCAGGAGGGATTTAAAAGCCATGTGCATGTGGCACTTGGGGACATGGATTAGTGGTGGCCTTGGCAGTGCTGGGGTTGGATCTGAAGGTCTTAGAGGACTTTCCCAACCCAAGTGATTCCGTGTTCATCATGAAAATGTCAATGGTTTTGTGCTTTGAAGGAATTTTGGGCTTGTCCTTTTGTGCTGCCACTTCAAACACAGACAAACACGTGATTGCCATTTTCACCTCTTGGCAGTTCTGTGGTCAGAAATATTTCCATTCATGGCTGGGGGAGTCACCATTTTAAACATCACAAGTGTGTGCAGTCACAGAGTAGAGAAACCATAATAAAAGCACTGTAGGTCTGAAAATACACTTTTATTCCAGAGCATGAGCCCCCACCCTGTGAAGTTTTGTTTTTCCCAGCTCTGTGCACTCACAGACACACCTTTCATCTCAGGTTTTGCTGGCTGGCTGTGCCCAGAGGAAAAAATTCTGGTCTGAAGATGTAAAAGGCATTTAGTATTTGCTTTATACAGTAACAGCCAAGAGGCTGAGGCTGCTCCATGCTGCACTTCCACACTAAAGGTTTTTAATTATTGGTACCCTGGTGGCAGTTTTGGTGAGACATCCCTCACATTCCCAAATTCCCTCACATTCCCAAATATCAAACCCCTCGTGTACAACACCAAATATAATCTGTGGCACTCAGAAGAGTTTTCCAGAGTACTTTATTGTCCTCCAGAAATTCAGAGCTTGTTCAGGTCCCTGAAAACCAAGTGCAGGGCTTGGCAGCACCTTGCAATACCTGCACTCAGAAATTACACTTATGCAAAACTTGGCAACACCCAGCTATCAGTGCCACCCAATCAGCTGCTTAAAAAAGTCACAAAATCTCAATTAAAACAAAGAAAATGGCATGTTTTGTTGTTTTTGTTTTGTTTTGTTTTTTTTCCTGTGAGCAATAAAAACCAGGTACTTCAGCAAAGCCAGATAACTCAAGAGCTGATGAATAAATAATACCCGCGGATGAATAATTTAAATGTCGTGTCAGATGCCTTGAACAATCTTTATCCTTGAAACAATAAGATGTGACCATGAGCAGGTTGTGTGCCAGACAGAGAGGGTGGAGGATTAAAACCCTGGCTGGGGGACCTGCACTCTGAAATTCCAGAAGATATTGAGCAACATCCCATGCAGCAGGAGCACAAAATTCCCGCCCTGAAGTTTAGGTGGCTTTTCCCAGGTTGTTGTGCTTTCCCTCAGCTGCTGAGGATGGAGGAAATTGCTGTTGGGTGAGGCTGATCGAGGTATTTTGATCAAGTTATATATTTCCAGGTTTTTCCCCTTAATGGAGAGATTGAGAATTTTCACAAGGCGAAGGAGCCTGGAGCCACTCTTTGCTTTATTTGGGATAACCCATTCCCGTGGTGCCTTCAGGTGGGTTTGGTAATT
This sequence comes from Prinia subflava, assembly GCF_021018805.1. Lineage (NCBI taxonomy): Eukaryota > Metazoa > Chordata > Aves > Passeriformes > Cisticolidae > Prinia > Prinia subflava. The sequence continues at coordinate 36,566,534 of NC_086252.1, read as the reverse complement.
AAAAATCTCAGGAGTTGTTAAATTCTCCTCCTTGTGGTGTCCTTGCTGCTCTCCAGACCTGTCACCACCCCAGGCAGAGGTGGCTCCTCTGCAGGGACATGTCCTGGTGTCCTTGGTGAGTCTGGTGCTGAGGGAGCCTTTGGATAAACACAAGGACAAAGGAGAGAAAGGATGAGCTGCTCTCTTAATTGTCATTATCTGGTTTATTTCTTGAGAAGCCTGTTTCATTCCAAAAGTTGTGTTTTGGTTTGTTGGTTTGGGTTTATATTTTTAATATAAATGGAGGAAATTTTTTTGAAAATGTCCACAAGGAAAACACTTCTCACTTGATTTTGCAAGCTCCTCTTTGCCTCATCTTCATAAAAAAGGGTTTTACGGTTCTCTGAATAATTCTAGACTGAAGTGTTTCACTCTTGGAAGATGTCTGTGAACTAAGAAACTGTTGTAGTGAGGGAAATTCAGTGTCTATTGTCCTGCAAAGAATTTATTTCTGGAATTAATATGAGAAAATGGGACCATAAGATCTCCTTTAACCTGGTGCAATCTGGAGTAAAAACACGGTTCTGTTTTTATCAGATGAAAGATTTTGGCAAATGTTAACTTTGGGCTTTGTTTTGAGGTGTTAATAAATATAATGAGAGTTGGGAAGGAGAAATATTTTGTATGGTGAGGACACTTTGCTGAGATGCTTATACTGAAGGAGTTTAAAATGAAAATACACCTCATGCCACAACTCCACTGAGCATAAATTAAATTTGAAAAAGGTTTTTTTTTTCCAGTTCACTTTCCCCATGTAGACTGAAATACCTGTTGATTGTTTTTTACCATTGGCAATTTATCAGGCTTCTAATAGCAGTTAAAATCTTATTATTAGCATAATTAATATCTTATTTATGTTGTTATGGTGACTACTAATATCTCTTGAAACATGATAATATTTTTAATATTCTGTAAGTTACAAAAGTCTCCATCTCATCAAAAAGCCCATCACCTGCATGATGGAGAAAGCTTAGGAAACAGGTTAGGGAGTGGAAAAATGCCTTTTTTTCCCAGTTTAATCTTGGATTTGTTTCCTCTTTGTTTCTCCATCTTGTGCTGCAGAAAAGATCTGGATTTTGTGGCAGGATTACCAAAAATAATTTAAACCAGAGAAATGCCAGTGTTCATTTACATCTATAAATACAAAAAGGCAAATGAAAAGTTAGTCTAAATATTTTTTCTTTTTTTTCTTCTTCTTATATTGCCACAAAACCAAAGAATTCTGGATCGAGGATTATGTGGGAAAATAAGACTTAAACTTTAAAAGGAGATATATAGAGTGTGTACAAAGTTATAGAGTTCGGGAAAAAGAGATAATAAACTTCAGGGGAGCGTGGAAATATCCCTGAAATTGGAACTGCTGGAATTTCAGCAGGTGAAATCCAATACTGGTCAGGTCTCAGCTCTCTGAGTTCAAACTTGCAGGGATTTCTACTTTAGAGGATCACACCCAAATCTGCTCCTTGATTTCCCCTTGTAGTCCTGGAATTTAGGATTTAGCCCACCTGTCCAATCCACCCGGTGTTTAATTAATCCTTGTTAATGAAGCAATTTTAAGTCAGGATGTGACATAAAGTTTGTGACATTTGTGGGGAGAAAAAAGCGTGGCGTGGTGCTACTTTTTTTTTTTTTTTTTTAACTTCTGCAAAAATGCAAATTAAAATTCTCCGTGTGTAATTACGAAGTGGATGAGCACACAGAAACTTTAGTGGAATTGTGTGTGCCTTGGGGCTCTGTTCCTCCACTGAAGATCCAAGGATTCCTTGATGCACAAGCTGTGTTAGATCACAGTTGTTATTGGACATCTCACCCAGTGATTCATCAGGGCTCCAAAATGAGCTGCTCCCCTCAGCTCCAGAGAAGCAAAATGCCAAATTAAATACCCCAGACCAAAAAAAAATTGGGAAAGTCACACAAGGAGAGAGCTCATGGGCAGGTTTTGTTCTTTGATTGTTCTGTTACAGGGACTAATCTGCTGTTTTCTTCTTTTAAGGAGAATTAATTGTTCCTGTATCAGTGATTTCTCTTTACCTGTTATGTTTTACACAAATTCCTCTCCTCTTGTGGCAAGTTCTTTGTGGCAATGATTTGAGTTTTGATGGAGGGCTGGTGTCAAACAGAAAGTAGTTTCAGTCTGATTTAATTCAGAAGGAGGATTTTCCATGGAATTTAGCCCAAATACTCAGAGCAGGAAGGTATTTCAGCTGAAAGGACCTGCCCAGGCTCACCATCTGCAAGGTGAGGTCCTGGCAGGGATGGATGAACCCTCAAAACCCCTGGAACACCCCCTGGATACTTCTAAAACACCCAAACCAGCCCCAAACCCTCCTTCCTTCTCTGTTCCCCTGCCCAAACTCAAACTCTGATATTTTAAATATTAAAACAGCACAGAGAGGTAAATCTTTTAAGCAACAAAGGAGAATTAAACAGGCAACTTCTCTGGTAATAACAAAGTTTTGTGGCTAATTCTCTCCACATACTGTGCAGAAAATGAATCCCATAAAATACAAATAACTTCTCCCTGAGCACCTGTAGCTTCTTGCTAATATTTAAAATTTATTTACCTTTCATTTAAATAAATTTTAAAATTGCAGCACGGGCTCCTTGTGCTTGCATGTCAGTAGTGCTCCTGGAGAAGGAGTGGCTGTGGCAAAAATGCAAAGGTAAATAATAAATCACTTTTGTCTTGAAGTGTTGATGGTCTCTCCTGCAGTCTGCTCCCTGTTTCAGCCTGGGATTGTTTTAAAAACAAGAATCTAAAGCTGAAAATATTCCCAAAGAGTGCAAGTTCAACGTAAGCAAAAGAGTGAAAACCTGGAACAACAAATAAGTTTGGAGTTGTTTTAAGAGGTGCAAATACAAAGTCCATAAATCAAGGTCTTTTCAATGAGCAGTTGTGGGTTTTTTGTGTTGTTACCCGCTGGATTCCATCCTGTGCTTGCCTCCCCCAAGCTGGGGCTGTGTGAGGGGCTGTGCAGTTCATGGGTTCAGTCTCACTGCCAGCACCAGCTGAGTCCAGCTCTTCAAGGAGTGGCAGTGCTCACAACATCTCTGATGTTTCCAAAAGGGTAAATCTCTTAATTCATCGATTTGCCTTTATTCTGTACCAAAAATCTGTGCTGTGAAGGTCAGGAGGGAATGGGAGCAGGGGGAAGAACATTATCCTTTCCAGTTCCTTTTCAGTACCCAAGTGTCTGGGAAAACTTTGCAACTCTCCATCTTCTTCATGGATTTCTTTTCTTATTTCTTTTGGAAATGAGAGAACCTTATAGCATCTTTTTCTTTAATTAATTTTTCTTTAAGAAAGAGAGGTGGTAGAGATTAAACCTCATCCCTGGAAGTGTCCAAGGCCAGGCTGGACAGGGCTTGGAGTAACCTGGGGTAGTGGAAGGTGTCCCTGCCATGGCAGGGGTGTGACTGGATGAGCTTTAAGGTCCCTTCCCACCCAAATTAATCTGTGATTCTGTGATCCCATTACCTGTGAGTAAAGTGTGTGTAGAGAAAGCACAGAACAACACAAGAAATAAATAAACTGCTGAGGTTTGTGCTCCCAGCACTGTTTAGCTGAAGATGGCTGATGGCATTCCAGACTCAGTTTTAATCTTGCCCAGGGTAAGGTAGGCTCGTGCTATTTTATTTGACCCTTCTTTTATGTTGCCTTCAGTGCTGTGGTACAGAACCAACCCAATCTAATTCAATTCACCACTACTTTACCCTTCAGTTAGAGCAAACCTACAGTGAGCACACAAAGGCCACTGTGATGGTATCTTCTTTGATCTTCAGCTTGCTCAATCTACTTCCTACTGTGCTGGCTCACAATTTCATTTTAATAGTTAAGTAGTTTGGACATCATTAAAAGAACTGTGTCTGGAGGCAGTGATATGGCACTGATCAGTTTGTCAAGTAATTCCATTAAAAAAAGTTCACAGTTCTGTCCTGATATGATGTAGAGAAAATGTCTCATTAAAAACAACTTTTGTAAAATACTTTCACCCATTTCAACTTAAAAAAAAATGAGGATAATTTCTGGAGACTTGCTCTTTCCAGTCTAATAGATCATCTTCTTTTAATCTCCAGTACTTCCTGCTTCTTTTTTTTTTTTTTTTTTTTTTTCCCTAGCAATTATTAATAATTTTGTTGCTCTGCTTAATTTTCATAAGTGGGCTCAAATATATTTTTGGAAGCTCTGCTAACGATGGCCCGAGTTATGATTTGGGCTAAATGCCTGTTCAACATAAAAGGGGGGGTCAAATATCGGCCTGCAAGCCCTGGGCAAGATTAAACCCCAAACTGGGTGAATTCCATGTGCCCTGCAGCCTCACCCCATGGCTGTGTCCACCCGAGGAGCCAGTGATGTGTCTGTCAGTGAATTTATCCCCAAATCCCTCTAAATCAGTGCCTCATCCACCACCTCAATCCCTGCAAGTCCCTGAGCTTCTTCCTCCAAGCTCTGCCAAATTCCTTGTGTCCTCACACTTGGGACTTACTTCAAAAGTCACATAAATATTCTCAACCTAAAGCTTTCCTTTACTTTGTTTTTTTTCCAAGTGGTCTCCTTTCTCTCAACCATTATCTAAATGGCAGCAAGGTGGTGATGAGCTGGTGGATTATTTCTCTTTGTTTGGAGAAGTCAGCCTGGAGATGGTGACCCGTAAATGAATTATTTACATTGCATTTGGCCTGATTTGAGGCAGATCCTACAATCTGTTCCTGAAACGTCAAGAGATCACTTACCCTTTACATTTTCTGGATTAAAGGGGGGAGTTATTTCTTGGGTTTTTTAAATCTAGAAAATCTGGGGAGTCGACTCCTCTTTTAGCATTTGTATTCCCTGATCACAGCCACCATCTCAACGCAGTACCCAGGGAAACTGAGCAAGCAATTCTTGATCTCTGGTGCTGTGAGAGGGCTGAAAGCTGGTTCCAAAATGCAGATTGCTGTCCCCGGGGCTGGGGGGCTGCTGGAGGATGAGATGCTGGCTGACGTGAGGAGGTGTTGTGGCTCTCTGTCTCCTGAGAGCAGCAGCTTCCACCCCTGTGGAGAAGGGAGAGGAACAGGAGGGGACACAAAGCAGCTCCAAACCACTTTGCCTGGAGATGTGTCACTCTGCTTTATGTTCCTGCACTTGCACTGGGACCCAAACCTGTCTTTTGCATTAGCTGAGGGCTTCACAGACAGGAGTGTCTGAATGCTGAGAGTGGAAAAGGTGAGAGGTGGGCACTGGTGTTTGGCTTTCAGCAGGTGGTTTTGCCTGGGCTGAGCTTAACGTAACACACGCAGGCTGAAATTTAGTCTGCACTTTAATATTACCAGCCTGGTTTTTATAATTTTCACCTGGCACACTCCTGGAACAGGGTGCAAATATTCAGTTTTGTGACCTGAGCTCATTTGGAGGAAAGCTGCTGCCAGTGCTGCCTGCATGGGTGCTAAGGTTTGGGTTTGATGGCACTGAAATCAGTTTGATCTCTCCATCCACGTTCTCTGATGGAGCTGTTTTGTCAGGTAGAAAAGAATAGATTTGAAAGAGTTTCAGTCAAGTAGGAACAATTTGTGTCCAGCAGATCCTGTAGAACTAATAGATGTTAAAGCAAATGAAAGAATACTGTCAGGAGTGTTTGTCTACAGTGTTTGTTTTGGTTTTTTTAAAGAAGTCTTTTTGAAAATTCCTATAAAAATATTGTTGTAGATATTCAGCTTTATAATTCTGGTCAGGTGTGAGCAGGTATGATCCTGCAAGGACAGGAAACAATTTCCAATGCATAAACAAACGTGGCTCTCCAATTTCCCACCCTGAGGAAGACACGAAAAAAAAAAAAGAAGAAAAAAAAAAGGCGAGACAAACCCACAGAGAATACCTCGAGCCCTGGTATCTCTTAAAATAACAGATGAAAAAAGAAATTTGAAAGCAAAACAAAGAGATAAAGAAGCATCAGCCGCTCAAACCCCTTAGGTATTTTACCTTCCAGTGTGCGCCATCTGACTGACACACTTCTCCATATGCTGAGGAGGAGAAAGAACTATTCCCAGCTAACCCACAATTATGCCTTCATTATTTCTTTTTAATCTCCTCAGAGCTCCCAAAGGGCCTCGTATTTGGTTAGATGAATGTCCCTGCAACAGCCCAACTCCGAGAGCTCCGCCAGTCTCCCAGAAAACTTTCATGTTGTGCCTCGTGCAAATTTGGTCCGGAGCTATTTTTATCTTCCCCTCACTCTCTTTTTTCATCCCGTCATTAAATAAATTATTTTCAGGGCTGCTTTCAGTCACTCTTATGGCTCTGAAGGATTTGTTAGGAGGGAATAGGAATAGGAGACATTTCAGCAATAATTTTTTTTTCCAATGGTGCTTTTAGAGGTATTTATATTTAGTGTTTTGGTTTTTTTTGTGTTTTTTTTGTGTTTTTTTTTTTTTTTTTTTAACAGATGAGTTGATTTTTAGGTGTAAAGCAGGGTTTGGACCACTTATGTAATTCTGTGCCAAAAATCCCTGGATTTCACTGGAAGAAGTAGCGTGACCCATTAGCCATGTTGAATCTACTTTGTGTGTTTCACACTCTGCTCCGTGCAGATCTGAGATAAAAGGATATAAACAGAGATAAGTATTTTTGCCTACCTATTCTGTCTGTAAAGTTATTTTGCTTGGGGGCCCAAAGTATGAGCAGTATAGTATTAATATGGTGAAATTGCTACAATTATGTTGTACTCCCACATTACCTTTGATGTGATATTTTGCAAATTGTTCTGTGCAGAATTATTTTGCTATGGTTACATTGTAAATGTCATTTTGTGATGAGATACTTGGAGATGTATATAATGACTTATAATAAACTTTATGGAAGAATCATAAATAAGAGATTAAAATCTTATATATTGTAATGGATTTTTTGCATCCTTTTTCTGTACCACCTGTCCTTGGTTGCTTGGATTTGAGAATTATCTTTCTCTTGTAATTCAGAGTTTACTTGGTGAACTTAGTGCTGAAAGAAGGTGATGGAAGGACAGGGCTGGTTCTTGTCAGTTCATATCCTTGATTTTTTGTTCATGCTGGGGGTTTCCAAGTGTTGGACTGACCAGTAAAACACTCAAATCCTCCTTTGACTTCCAAATTGATATTTTTGGTAGTTAGTAGCTGATGGATTTGTGTCTCAGCTTTCTGTCAGTTAGAATTTTGTTTTCTGTTGTGGGGCTGAGAAAATGAATGAATGACTTGTCTTGGATTTTGTGACTTTAAGGTGTCATCTCGTAGTTACAGTCAGGTGATTTATGCTCAGAGAATTTACTCTGCAGGTCCTCACCAGGTCCAAGAGTGTTACCTTCTCACTCCCTCTTCATTTTTAACACAAAAACCAAAAATGCAGGAACTGGATCAAAGGACAATCTTACATCAAGACACATGAAAGCCCAAAAGCACCAAAATGCAGGGAGTAGTGACTGGAATAATTGTGTGTGAGGAAGAAGATGGGGGAAAAATAAATAAATTTTTTTAAAAAAGAGCAGCAATTACAGTATATTGAAAAGACCACATTTGTGCATTTCCAGAAACTTAAAGGAGAAATCAAAACCACGTTTGTGGTTTTGCTGCTAACTGGAAGCAGGAGAGCATCACTCCTCTGGAGCAGGGTCAGACAGAACCTTTTACTGTGGCTTGTGGATGAAGGCTGCAGAAATACACTTAATGGGCTGAGAAAGAGGGTGTTGAAAATAGATCCGTGAATGATAATTTGAAAAAGAAGTTGCCAGTCCCAATAACTTTCTTAAAGCCACATCTTGGAAAGCGTTTATGCTATTTTTGGAGAATGGTGAAGTCCATCAAGAAGTGCAATCAGCTTTGAACGCAATAAAATAAAAATCAGGTTTGCAATTACGGTCTGGTGAAAATCTTCAAAAAGTGGGGGAAGTTTCTCCATGAGACAGAGGATTTATAATGGCTTTTGTAATGGAAGATGTCAGTAGCTATTGGTAATCTTTGTATTTCATTAGGAGTAATTGTCTCAAGGTGTTTTATTGTGCTGTCCTTAGTAAATTTTTTATTTCATTTTTTTCAAGTGCATTAAAGCCCTTAATTTGAGTGTGTAAAGGGCATTTTGTTCCCTTAGATACATACTGAAAGCATTAAAGATAATAAGTCAATGAAATCAAGATGTGTTTATCAGACCATGAGAGGATCTTAAACACGCCATGGAATGCTGCTAATGAGGAAGGAATCCCAATCAGCCAGATATAAAAACTCACCTTTCACAATCCCCCCACCCCAGGGCAGAGTCACAAATTGCAATTATGGGTCAAGATTTGCCAATTTTTTTTTTTTCCTACTGCTTTGGAAGGGCCTCAGGTCTGTCTGCAGCTTGGGTTTGTCGTGGTGCTCCCGATTTCTGCACACTTGGTGAGATTTTCTCTGAATAAGAATAAGAAAACAAACAGGAGGAGAAGGCAGCTCCACCCCAGTTCTTTGCTGCCCGCCAGGTTTTTGCACCTCTGCCCCCTCCTGCTGCTTCCCAAGCTGCTGTGCTGGTGTGGAGCCATCCCTGGAATTTCTGCTTGGGATAAGCAGGGAATTATCCAGGTTGAAGGTGTAGGTGTGGCTGGGCTGGCAGGAAGGCTGCTGGTTTGTGCTGTAAACCCTCATTTCAAGGCCATTTAAAATGTGTGTCACAACACCCCTGGGACCTGCCTTGCTGCTGCCCCCCTTACCTTTGGGGGTAGGATTTTGGAAGCTGATATTGTCATTATTTCTGTGATAACCTTGGGCATGAGCGTTGCCAGTGGGTTTTGTGGGTGACAGCAGGCTTAGGGAAGCCAGACGAGGACATGCAGCATTCCCTGAGTTTTGCTGTGTATGGTTTTTGACAGCCTTGCCCAGGTTTTGGGGTTGTTTGGTGATGGTGTGAAAGCAGCAGTCGCTTCTCTCACAAGTTCATTCCCACCCCCAGGCTCAGTCTCGTCAGGACTCACTGTGGGCTGATGCTTAATTAACCACCTGCCTCCCCAGAAAAGCCTCACTCCAGCACAGTCATGAAGGGGCTCCTTTGAGAGAGGAAACCCCATTTTTAAAATTATAATAACTAATTTTCTATTGTTCCAGCACTCTGTGCCACAGGCAGGGCGGGGGAATGCTATCTCAGTCAGTTTTTAGCTAAAGCTACAGGTGTTGGAGGTGAAAGTTGACTTTGAAGGAGTTAACTAAGGCGTGCCAAGTGAGTAAAATCAGATCAGTTCTTAATTTATTACATTTTTTTTCTTTGCCATGGAGCAAGATTGCCTTAAAATTTACAAGTCAAAGCTTCAGCCAAAGAACCACAATCCGAGGACTTCAAACCCAGGCTCCTGGCTGTTGCTCTAAGTCAGGTTCTCCTCAGTTTGTTTAAAGCTGAAATGATTCAAATTAAACAGCAGCAGCAAAATTAAGTTTTCAGACCTGGCAATGGAATAGATTCAATGAAATTTCTGTTTAAAGTTGTGCTGTGAGGGTGATATTATGGCCTGGCATCGGGTGACAGCTCTGTGTTAGGTGGAAAATATCATCTTGCTTGGCTGAATTTTCAGGCACGGCCATCGCTCAGCAGAAGGAGCGAACGCCCACAAAGGATGTCCACAGATAATTATTCCTCTTCTTCAGCCTGGGTACCTTGGAATGTGCAGAGACAGTTCCTAGACAAAGGGGACACCAGCAAAACCCCCTGCCATAGATTTCCCCCTCCGCAGTGACAGGAACATCTCTCTCAATATTCCTCGGCTAATGAAGGGATAGATCTGCCGCCAAGTTCCTGGGAGGCTCATTTTCTTGAGTACAGTAGTAAAAGTTAGCTGATGAATGACCTAAACTGCTTAATGCCTCCACTTATAACTTCTGAGCAGCAAGGCGTAGCTGGGAGAGAGCTGAAGGAGTTATCCTCGGGAGGCCCCAGTGTCCTTGTAGGTTGTCAGAGTCAATGAGCCAGGTTTATTTCAAACGGCTCCTTAAATGAACATTTATTTTGTGCCAGTAACACGTTTTTGATTAACAGCTCCTTTTGACTAATTTGCTTCCCAAAACAGCCCAATAAAGGACTCGTTTAAAACATAATTAAAAGCGTGTTATTGCTGGTAGTTAATACTGATTAAAACAGGCATTAAGACAATTATCGTTGAAGGAAAGTAAGCACCCCGTAGTCAGTATAGAATCCATTCTTACAGTTTTTATGCATTGCATACACAAGTGGGCTGCCTGCCAAATATGCACAAGTTCCCCTTCTGCACAGGATCGTACCAAAATTTGATTCCAATTAATTTTATTTTTTAATGGACAAGCAGCCCGACGATATTTGTGCAGAGTATTTGGATTTAGGATTTTAGAACTCGTGTTCAAGTTCAGCTTTCTCTTGCCTGGTTACTGAATTAGCTGATGACAAAAACTATCCCTGTTACTGTGCCTGGCACTAGAATATAAAAAATGGGATTTCTTAAGTGGACTTCTGTTTTTTCATCTTTGTTTTTGGGTCTCTGCAGCTTCACATTGTAAATAATTGCTGGTTTTGTTTATTTTTTTTTAAATTAAAAAGAAACAAACAGACCAAAGTATTGACTGGTAGAGATTATTTCCTCTGGTAGAGGGAGTTATTTTAGATGCAGAAATAGGAGCCGTTCTGAAAAATTTTTAAGTCCTAATGTTTTCTGGCAGGGTTGTTTTTTTTTTTTTTTTTTTTTTTTTGGTGTGGGTTATTTTTGTTTGGGTTATTTTAATTTGACTTTTTTTAGGGAGGTGAATTTTGAGGGGCTTTTTTGGTTTTTATTTTTTTGTTTTTGTTGCTGAGTGCTCTTCAAGGATATCCTGAACTCCTCAGAAAATTCATATAGAAATAATGTCATGCTCTTCTTATTAAAATAATGGAATATTTTTCCATCAGAGTGAAAAATTAAGGCTAGCTTTTTGAGATCAAGGGTTTTAATTATGACCCTGGTAGTTTTTTATACAATAATTATATCAAAAGAAAACACAAAAATGTGGAGTTTTTGCTGCTTCAAATTTTTATGGAAAAATTCTACTTGTCATTTTGCTATTGCATTTCTGCTTTGAACATATTAATTCCTTAATTTCTCAGCTGCCTTCTGGATCACGATTTTGTAATTTACAGCAAAAAAAACAAAAAAAAGTGTATCATCTCCTGTAATCCAGTTTAATTTAAAAAATTTTTTAGAATGGATGAAGACTTCTGAGGTTAGTTTTATATTATTTCATTTGCAGTTGAAAATTTTGAGGCATTTTAACTGGGGAGTTGCTTTCAGCATTGATTTCAGCTTTTTCTGCCTTACCTCAATGTAACATTAATATTGGAGAACGGCCAAAATTATTATAAAATGTCTTAAAAATGGACTCAGAGAGATTTTGTTGTTATTGCCAAATGTGCATTTGATTATGTCCAGGTTTATTTTTTTTTTTAATTAAAAAGGGGAAATTAAAATATGCTAGAAGTTATTTAGCACATAGTTTCACACCTTTGGCTGTAGAGGTTTTCACGGTATCAGGTGAAATAAGTGAATGTTTTCCTCAAGTTTTAGCATTACAGGGACTAAGGCAAAAGTGAAAGCTTTACTGGGCACCCTGTGCCAGGGCAACACCACCTTCACAGGGAGGAATTTCTTCCCAATATCCCACTTAATCCTCCTCTTTTCCAGCTTAGAACCATTCCCTCTTGTCCTATCACTACATTCCCTCTTCCCAAATCCAACCCACACAAAGCTAAATCTGTGTCTGGAAAAAAACTTGATCCTCCTTCCACTGTGGAACTTCTCTGTCCTCCCTGGTTGGAGTCTGGGCCTCTCCTTCCAGTGGAAAGAAGAATCCATTCTGTTGAAAAGGGAAAAAAATTATAACTATGACTTTGCATATAATTAAAATCTCATAAATATTTCCCCCCCACACCCTTCTCCTTCTGAAAATATCAGATGTGGTTGTAATCCTCTCCGGGGAACCAACATCTCCCTGTTTATCTGTCTTAATTAAACTGTTTGTTAATTCTTGGGGATAAAGAAGGAGAAATAAAAAAAAAAATATTCAGCTCCTATAGTTTAATTTTGATTTATGATTTTTAAACCATGACAGATTGAACAGCAGCAAAAATAAATAATACAGTTATTAAACCTAATAATGGAACAAAGGTACAAAGACATCCCTGTAGGCCAGGAGAAGCATTAACACAAACAGACAAATCCCAACAACCCTGCAATCAAAGGGTAGCCAGCTTTCTTGTTTTCCCACTAGATGATCTGGCAATTAATAGCCCATTTGCAAGAACATCTGAGGAATGTGGGGCAGTGAGGGAGGAGAAGAATCCCAAGGATTTGAAACTGTAGCAAATAGGTGGTGGAAGTTGGATTTAATTGCGGATTAAATGTGAAATTTGGGGAGTTGCTAATAAATTATTAATGATGGGTGGCTACACCCCTTGCAAGTGGACGGGAAGAGAAGTGAGGAAGGGAAGAAGGGGCAGGGGGAAATAATTTGAGATTTGGGGGAGGAATGGTTTCAGCAGACTGCAGGGATGAGGTGATTTCCACAGATGAGAGACAAACCTGGACCTGCCACCAGCACGCAGGGCTGGAGGTCTGCAGAGCTCCCTCTGACCTCCCAGTGGGGTGAGGAGGAAAATGAGCAAGGAAGGAGACAAAAAGCTTATTTTCCATGTGAATACCTGCATCCCAGGACCTGGGGAGGCAGGAAAAGGCAGGAGAGTGGAGAGGGGTTTTTAGAGATGGGGACAAGCTCCTTGGCCTGAGGACCCCATGGAATTCCCAGGGTGGTGGAGGTGGCCGTGTCCCTGGGTGCCACAGGGACAGATCCTTTGAGAAATGTCCCCACTCACACCAGGAGACTCCTGAGAGCAGCAGGAGGAGCAGGCACCAGCCAGGTCCCAAAGCTGCCAGAATCCTTGTAGGGATGAGAAAGAACTGGGCAAAAATTTCTGCAAATGACTCGAATCAGATAAAATAAAGCCCACAAGCAAGAACAGGGAGAGACAGTGGAGCAGAAACCTTCCTGCTTCAGCCCTGCCTGCCCCAGACACTTTGAGCTTTCTCCATTTGAAAGTGAGATTTCTAATTTTATTCAAATAAAGCCTGGCTTTCTTGTGTTTAAAAGACTGTAGGTCTTTGGGGACCTCACTGTAGGTGATGGCTTCAGCAGATCCACTTCAAAGCCTTGGCGGGTTCAGTGTCCTATCAGAGCAGGCACTAATTAGTGAAGCTGTGGGCCCAGCTCCTGTGGGACTGAACCCAACAGATACAATAGCATTATACTGGAATTAGTCCCCCTAAACCAAAAGAGTAAACCTGCACAGGCAGAGCTCCATGGCAAATTTCCAGTCAGTTCCAGAAAATATAGGATTGTGACTTAACAAAGGGATTGGGGGAAAAAAACCGAAACAAACAACAACTTGTGGTTATTCTCAGACTGGAAAGAAAAAGATCTGGAGCTCTTTTATATCAGAAGGAGAAGAAAAGGTTTGCTTAACAGTGCTGAGAATAATAAGGCATGATTGTATTTGCTCAATGTACAAGAAAGGAGGAGATACATAATGTGTGTGCATAAACATAAAAATGGGATTTCTCACTTACAGAAAGGGGGGGAAAAAAAAGGAGTAATCTGTGAGAGGAAACAAGTGGGCAAAAATGGTACACAGTAGAATAAACTCATTATTTGCCACTGGAGTGGGTGGCACTACTGCTGATGTCAGATGGATTTAGCATTTGCCAGCCTATTAGAAGAGAAAATGAAGAGCATCTGTCTTAAAACTTCCAAACAGAAACAGCCAGCTCTGAAAGTTTGTGCTTTGATACCTTTGCTTCCCCACCACTCAGCAAGCAATTGAATATTGCAATGTTTGAGGTGTCCTTGCTGTGGCAAGGCTCCCCAGCCCCTTGCAGGCTAATAAGGAGATGGATTTGTTGATATATTTCAGGAGGAGATTGTGTTTGGAAGGAGAAATTGGATGCTGAGCTTTTGTTGTGATAGCTCTAAGACTCTGTGTTTTGGCTTCGAGTTCTAAGACTCCATTTGAAGAAGGGGGAAAAAGGAGAGAAACCAGCAGAAATGATTCAGGTGTCAAACAAAAGCCTCTTCCAAGAATAAGATTTATTTCACTCTGTAACCCCTCGCCAGAAGTTTGTGTTTTTGGGAAATGAAAATTTCTGTCTTGGTGGTATTAGTAAAGCAAAACCAGCTGAGCAGGTTCAAACAATGGACAGAGTACGTCTCTGCTAATTTTGAATTTTCTGGCTTTTGTCACTGTATGTCACAACCATAATTATTATTTAAACACAGAGGTGAACTGCAAAACAGAAATGAAACTTTAGCTGAGAAATGCTGTATGAAAGAAAAATTCCTGCTAAGTTGTTCAAAACTCCAGCACAGCTCCATGTTTTAATTTATCCTTGTTTAAAATTCCGCATCTGCCATCTGCAATTACCCAATGAAATGTTTATTTACCAGTGAAAAATAAGTTTATGTGGTGGTTTTGGGGGAATTTCGGCACTTTCAGAGATTGAATGATGAGCAGAGAATTACTGTCTTGGCAGAGACACTGGTGCTCACCTGAGAGCATGGGCCAGTGCCAGGGATATTTCCTTCTGTCTTCCAGTTGGCAAATCCTTCCTTCCAGTCACTGTGGAGCAGGGTTTTGTGTTTCTCCAGTCTGGACAACTTCACATTTTAACTGAATTGCAGTTGAGTGTTTGTTTGGTGTTCTTCTTTTTTTTTTTTTTTCAATATAACAGAATAATCCACCTATAACAGTATATTAAAAAAATAGTCTTTGTATTTAGACTTTTTCTCTAAAACTGGTAATTTGGGCTAATAAAACTGCAGCTGGCTTCACAGCCACAAACAGCCAGGTTTCGTGTTGGGACTCCTGCTGGTCTGCACTGCTTGCTCCTCTCGGATTTTGGGAATGTTGGTGAGACTTGTTCAGATTATTATGGGGTACAATCCAGTTTTGTTGTTCCTACTCTGCATGTCCAGGACTATTGCATAACATGGATGATATTCCAGATGTGTGTGGGGCTAACTCCACCCCTGATGGACTTGAGAGGCTGCAGGAAGGAGGATTTCTGTCTTGGTATTCAACTGAAACCCTAATCTGGGCTCAGACTTCCAGAGGACGGAGATAGGTGGGATATTGGGAAGGAATTGTTCCCTGTGAGGGTGAGCAGGCCCTGGCATAGGTTCCCAGAAAAGCTGTGGCTGCCCCTGGATCCCTGGAAGTGTCCAAGACCAGGCTGGACAGGGCTTGGGATGGGGGAAGATGTCCCTGCCCATGGCAGGGGTGGGATGGGACGAGCTTTAAGGGCTCTTCCAACCCAAACCATGCTGTGATTCCACGATTTACTGCAGCCTCTTCCTGCTGTTTGATATCTCTGCCTTGCTTCTGCTGGGTTCTGAGCTGATCATTCTGTGTTTTCTGCAAACATCTCTGGAGTGTTTCATTTGTGAAATCAGTTCCTCCTCCTGTAAAACCTTGTGCATATCCTTAAAACCAAGGTTAAACTGGAGTGAATGCTTTCTTTTGAAGTGCTACACCAGGACAAAAATAACTCCTATTTTCACTTTTCATCCATAACCAGGTGTGATGTTTTGCTGCTGATCTTTTTTTTATAAGTGCTTTTATTAGAAACATTAAGGGAAGAACAATGGAAGGCTTGAAGAAGGGAATCATGTCACCTGTCAAATACTCACTTATCTACACAGTTATAAAAAGATAAGGGGACTTTTAAAACTAGGTATATTTAACCTCTTTGTTATAGTTCAAAAACAACCCTTTTTTTTTTTTTTTTTTAATTTTACGTAGCAATTTCTGTGCTGGGAAAGCAGAGCAAAACTGAAAATTTGCGAGTCCTGGATGGATTTGGTTCTTAGCCTGGGAAGTGTGGGGTTACTTTTGAGTAAAAACAGCGGGGTTTGGGGATGGATTGGACACAGGGTCTGCTTCAGGAATAATCACACGATGACATCGTGTGCCTTCCTTAACTGGACAATAGTGTGGCCTTTGGGTGGTTTTGTACAAGCTGTTCTTACCTTTCTGTCCCTGGAAACAGTTCATGCCCCTGTCCTCAAAAATACCCTTTTGTTCTATCTGGCATGTGTGTTTAATAAGATAAATGTTAAAAAACCAGAATCCTGCACAGTGACAAAAATTCTATTGGTAACAGTAGGCGATATTAAGTTGGTGATGCTCTTACAATCTGAATCTCTGTTGTATTTCTTTTTTTTTTTCCTCTGGAACAAACTAAAAAGGCTTTGGCAAGGCGGGATCTCGCAACATCAAACCCTACCCAAGGCAGATTCCCACAAAGTGCTTGCACAGCACAGAAAGTTTAAGTGCTGGCACCGAGACAGGTCCGTGTGGTACAGAAGAATCCTTATATTTGAATGTTTCTATCCTGCGAGCCTTTAGATGTCAAACTTTAAGTGGAACTGACTGTTTATCCCAGTTGATTTTGACTAGTGACGCCTTCCAGGTTGGAGGGCGCTCCCTTCACTCTGTTTCCCATCAGCACTCCTTGACTGCTGGCATGTGGTGCCAATTTGTTCCTTCTGTACAGAGAAGAAAAGAAGTTTGGATTTAATTTGAAGCCTTGACACAAGGTTTAATTTGCTAAAAAAGGGGAGCTGTGCCATTGTAAATCTTGGAGGAGACACCAAGGTTGCAGAAATTGTCAGCCCAATCTGTTTTGAGCACCATTTCAGGCGTTCTATTAAAGGAACAATATTCCTTTTCACAGCTTGCTCAGCTGTGTCAAACCACACAGGTTAGAGTGGAGCTGGCTATTTATTGTACTTTTTATTGCTTTCTGATCAGGTTTTTTATGCTAGGAGGGAAATTTATGTGCTGGAAATGATCTATCAATACTACAGATGGGAGGGAAAAAAGTTTTTATTCAGGTGAGGAAAGCTCAAAGCACAGCAGCTTACGGCTTTGTCAGAGACTCATAGAAAGAATAAAGTAATTTTCCTATTAAAATGTCCCAGAATTACAGAATAATCACATGGAGGGTCTGCTACCCCATTTTTGAGAAGGGAGCTCTGGTAGAACATGATTTTGGCACTCAAGGGCTGGTTTATTCCTGCTGTTGACTCAGACCACACTCAGCTCTAAGGGCTCTTTGGCCCCGTGTGCAGATTCTGATCTTGCCTAGGATGATGTAAATGGTCCCTCTGCCTTCCCTGCTTACATTGCAGAAGGGGAGAGGCTTTAGGATGGAGCTCCACATCTCTGCTGACAGCAGGAATTTGCTCATTGACTTCGGGTCAGGGTTTCAGCCTCCGTCCTAATTCTTTGTAAATGTTTTCTGAGCCATGATGATATTACCAGGGAAGGGCAGTGTGACATCATGAGATCTGATAAATATTTATTTCAGCTAGTCTGGTTTTTTAAAAAATAATCATTTGGAGCTGGTTAAAACCCAGAAATTTCAAAGTATACCAGCAAAGATCTAATACATTAATGAATACTAAACCCTACACAGTATCTTGCTTCAGACCTTTTTTATTTTGCTTTTTAAGAAATGGATGTCTGACCCAATAGTTCATTTATGCTCATCCGTCACATAAGTCCTTTTTATTTCTTGGATTAAGTGCTACAGACCTAATAAATCATCGCTGCTCTTCTGGCACCATCCCAGCTCATGTTGTCAATCTGGGCAGTGTGCGTGTGTAACGCTTTAAATTCTGCAAACCAGCAAGTTTTTGTCAACTTTAACTCTATGCACTGCAGGGAAAAGAGAAGAAAGGAGAGGTGTGCCATGAGCTGCACAATTTATCAACAACACTGGCTTGGGGCATTTAGAACAGGCATGAAATGGGAGCTGCTTCTAAATTTGCAATGGATTTTTATTTTAAACAAAACAAGCACTGCTGAACCCTTTGCCAACACAGAAGGGAATGTGGATCCCATTTTCTCTTTGCATGAGTAATCCAGGTGGAACTGGGGAGGGTGGCAGCCGTGTGTGTCTCCCTGTGAGAGCTTAGGAGCACATGGGACAGCAGAAGTGTGCAATTCTCATCTGTGCAACCCAAACATCATCTCTTACACCCCCTGAGCAGAAGCAATTTAACTTTTCCCAGACAGCCTGTGCTGTGTTGTACATCTCATCCCTGTTCCAGATGATGGGATTTATGGAGAGCAGGAGTTGGGTGCTTTGCAGGAAGCTGTGTAGCCAATTTCTCTGCTCAGCTCCTGACTTATCAGCTCTGACTCCCAGATCGTTTTCTCCTGGTGTTTATCGCAGGGTGGTTACTCCTCCTGGAGGTGAGGGAGGAGTGCAGTTAGATCCATCCCTCCAGCGACTCTTCCTGCTGCTCTCCAGCTCCTCAGTGGGAAGATCCAATCCCCCCTTTAGTCAGAAATCCTGATTGCTGGGTTGCAGCTGTCACTGGTGTCTGACACAGTTTTGATGGAGTTGAGGAGATGGTTTTGGTCACACACAACAAATAGCATTCATAAACAATATGCCATGTGTAAAATTCAGCCTGAATTTGTGGTGTCCTGCAGCATTTCAGTGAAGATGGGTGCTGCAGAGATTAGGCTGTGATTCATCATCTTCCCAGAGCTAAGTTGACTACAAGAGGCTTTCTGCTCATGACCATCATGTGTGTACTTTATTTGATGGTGCCACCATGGATTTCAGCTCATGGAGGAGTCTGATCCAGCTGATCTAGAAACCAGCCTCAGATCTGAGCCTGAGCAAAGCCCATGCCAGCTGCTGCTGAAAAGAGCCCGATGACCCCGGGCCAGCCCTCCCTCAAGGCCAGGCACAGGATTTGAGTCAGCTGCTGAAATCCAGCTGCAGCCCTGGGAGCACTCCCCTCCCACTGCCCGCCAGCAGCAGGAGATGCTGGAGAAGGGAAGTTTCTCCTAGAAGGAGACCTCTCCAAGCTTCCTTCTCATTCCAGTTGTCCTGATATTTCCATTTAGGGCAAGGCAACAGCTCTGTTTGGGACTGGAGTGATCTGCAGGGTTTTGTGATGGAGCAAAATGTTGTTTACCTGCAGCAAACAGAGCAATTCTCTGCCACGGGACTGCTGGGAATGTCTCAGGCATCCTCTGTTGGTCCACACAGACAAATTGCATCCAGAGGCACGCAGTGTTTGTGCAATTAATCAGGCCTGCTCTGAAGCCAGAATAATTTGGAAAGATGACCATTTATAGAAGATTTGTTGTTTGCTGACCGCAGTTACAGTTATCTACGGGAACAGATAGGTCAGATTTATTTAAGTTGCTTTTTTTGGTAAAAGCAGTATATTCTGTTAAAATTGGCCAGCAAAAAGATTTGTTTCCATGTGGGTGTGTATTTCAACGCCGGGGAAAAAAAATGGTTATTTCATAAGCTCGAGCATCAATCTTTGGATTTACACAAATTTAAAATTATATTCCTAAGAGTTTGTAGCAGGAGCCAAGAGTTATTTTCTGGTTATTAATCTTTCTCCCCTATCCAAAAACATCCCCGGACTTTGTTTAGCTGTACAGTTCTCCTCAGACTGTTGATGGTGCTGTGCTGGGGCTGGGAATGTTGGAGTTTATGTAACCAGCCCCTCTGTTTAAATTTCAGTGACAGATCTTTTCGTTTTGTTTACAGCCCAATAACAATGCAAACGTGTCACTCTGCGGGCGCGGTGTGCGGCCGTCGGGAAGGGCACCCACCAAACCCATCCCTTGATCTTATCCTCTTAAAAACTTATTAAAAGCATTTCGTTGTTGTGTGCCGGCTATTAGTGAGCAAAAAATCAGCTTTCCTTATTTACACAAGGATGATGGCCAGCCCTGTGGGTTATTGGTTGTTTGGTTAATCACAAAGCTCTGTTATTCCAGCCTGCTTGGAGTTTGCAGCTAAGCAGAAAAGCCACACGTGGCACAATGGAGAAATGTTTCACTGCAAACCCAAATACTTCAATAAAATCATATCTTGAATCTGTTTATAGCCTTGCAATATTTAAATTGCCTGCATGGCTTTGATTATGAACTTTTACGTAGATCTCTCCGCGCTGGAGTATTTGGTAATGCGAACGTCAACGCCAGGCAGCTTTCTGGGCATAATTAATGCTAAGTGATAATTTGCAAGTGAATTCGTGGAGTCTCTTCTGGGTTTTCCATCTGGTCCTTATCCTGCAAAGATGTCCAGTCAGCAGTGTTCAAGTTGTTCGCAAAATTCTTCCCCGGCATCTCCAGGCGCAGAGAAGTCTCCTTCTATATCTGCCATGAGCTTTCCTAACCTTCCTAACTTCTGTTTGCTCTTAAGGAAAGTTTAACGACTTCCAGTTGCTATAATGTAATTCATTTCAGTTTCTCCCTAGGATTTGAACAGATTTTTGAGGTAGGCCAATGACGCAGGCTTAGCTCAGGCTTTATTTTTTGCCGACTGCAAAAAACCAGCTCACATCCAAAAATCCTGCTCAGAAATTCCTCAGCTTCTGTATGGAAAATAATTGAGTGTTTTCCTTCCACTTTGCTTTGCCTGTGCTGTGGAGCACTGAGCAGCTATTCAGGAATGATGTTCCTCTTGTGTTTCTGTCCAGCCTAAATTCAGTGGCAGTCAGTTTATACCTGTTTAAATCCAGGCCAAGACTAAAATCTCTTCTTCATTTACCTTTTTATCCTGAGCAGTCATGTTCCTCACCCACTACCATTTTTCTGGGATTAATGTGCCACCTTGAACTTGTACTTTGTGTAACTATATTTAATGCCATTTATATTAATCTGATCAAGGACACATGACACATTTATGGGACATATTTCCACCTTTCTGGGTATGGATTACACCCGCTAATTTTTATATCACCAGCAAACCTCATGCTGCTCTTTAAGGCAGAATCATAAATCAAATGTAAAGGCTTATTTTAAAAGCCTTTTTCAATGAACTTCTCCAGTATCTTTCCCCCAACTCACGAGCACGACATGTTGAAGTTTATACTTCATCCTGTCTATTTTTCACTCTTGCTGCTTTTTGCCTCAGTTTTCTTCCTTCCACCTCAATTTGTCTGTGGTGAGTGCTGTATTTACAAGAGATTTTCATGGCTGACAATCACTGTCTCATAAAAACATTAACCATCTCTCTCTTTTTACAGAAATAAAAGAGTATAAGGTTAGCATATGTTTAACATTACCCAGATAAATCTGTATTTTTCTTTTTTTGCTCCTCACTTAGAATTTCTTTTTAAGCATGAAATTCAGTGACTTAAATACATTTGTTCAGGATTTCTGGATATTTGAGTACCTGCGGAAAGCAGTAGTTCCAAATGGTCCCCTGGACATCTGGAAATTTAAGAAATTTCATCTGCAGAGAACAAATGTTGTGGGGCTTGTGATCCCAGGAAGGGTCCAAGCTGCATGTTCAGGAATTGAGAATTTTATAGACCATATCCTACACAGTGTGTGCAAAGAGTCCTTTCAGAAAAACATGGATGGACTGGGTGATAATTGTTAGTTATCCCAATCTGCATGTCCTGGAAAAAGAAAGAAAAGCTGTTTCAGTTTTTGCATTGTATTCCCACTGTGTGGTTGGGAAACGGATGGGAATGAATATCCCCAGATAGGGAGAGAGGCCTTAAACTCAGTTACCTCAGGTTACTCTGCTCAGTAAACTCCAAATTTTGCCCGATTTGGTTCCATGTCATTTTTGCCTGTTGTCCATATAATTTTTGGGGGTATTATTCATTCTGGGATGCAGCTTCAAGACTGTTCTTATAGCCCAGAGTGTGGGGCTCTGGGTAAAATTGAGCTCTGAAATGCAGGTGTGTTCTTTGGAGCCTTTGTCACTTCACAGAGTGACAGAATAATTTGTTTTGGGTTAGGAGGGACTTTAAAGCTCATCCCATTCCACCTCTGCCATGGGCAGGGACACCTTCCACCATCCCAGGCTGCTCCAAGCCCTGTCCAGCCTGGCCTGGGACACCTCCAGGGATCCAGGGACAGCCACAGCTGCTCGGAGCACCCTGTGCCAGGGCAGCACCTCTGGGTGCAGTTTTATGTGTCAGTAGGAGCCTCCCCAGAGGTGAACTCCACCCTCATGCTGAGGTGGAGACCAGAAACCAGAGGGATGAAATGAAAAACGAGGGGCAATGAAAAATGGAGATGGCACAAAGAACAAAACCTCAATGAAGAGACTCAAAAAAAACCCCTTGTCATGCGTGGATATTGTCAAATTCCTTCAGCTACTGTCCAACAGATGATTATGTGCATCACCATTATATAAAAAAAATATTTGCAAAGGAGCCAAAAATCTGTTAAGTGAACTTGCAGGAAGTGAGGAAGAACATGGCAAAGATTTTGAATAAAACACCCAGGAAACAAACTTCTCAGACTTCCAAGAAACACTTTCTCCTTGGAAAAAAAACACCAACACCCCCGGCTCTCTGAACAAATGCATGTGAAGTGTGAGTGGCTAAAGGATTAATTCTCCCCCTGCATAAACCCAGAATGAAATACTCAAATTCTCAATTCTATGAACTGCTTGGCACCTGAGGATGCTTAATAGTTATTGGAAGGGGGAAAATGTGCAGCAGAACTATCAGGCCAAGAGAAATCCCATTCACAGGCCCGAGAAAAGTTCAGGCAACGTCTCGAAAGGAAAGTTTTGGAAAAGCTCTGGTAAGAAAACAGAAGCTGTGAATCATGCCATGTGGTATTAAAGAATTTAGAGAGCACACTGAGAAGTTCCATATCAATGCTTTTTCTTAAATGTATTCAACAAAGGGCCTATTTCCCTTCAACACTTTCAAATTTCGGCTTCCTCTCCCTTCTGCTTTTTAGCAGAACTACTCAAAAAACCCTAGCTCAGTTATAGCTTTTACTGTAAAATCCCTGGATTTCTTGCCTTTTTATTTTTCTGCTTCTCAATTGGTTTAGAGAGAATTTTAAAGTTATGGCCTAAAAAGGGAATATTAAAAGAAAGGGATTATAAAAGCAATTGTAGAAAAGTTTGGGAACTCATAACTTGTAGCTCTTGCAACAGCTACAGCAGGGCTGCATATCAGAGCATGTCATTCTGTTCTCCCATAGTGCCTAAAATGGAAAAAAATAACTTCCAGAATCTTTGATTTCTGATCTGTGCTTTGCTGATCCATCAGTACAAATTTATTTCCAATAATGATGGTGGAGGACAGAAATTCAGACTCTCGGGCTCCTTGAATAAAGCATTTTAGGAACTCATTCTCTGACCAATTTGGCTTGAATTTCAATTAATATTTGTTGAATCTTGCATGTCTAGAAGTGTAAATCAGTTAAGGAAGATGCTTTGGGGTTCCTTGTTTCATCTGATTCCTTGGAAGTGGCCGGGGCATTGGGATTGAACTGCCTGGAGCAGGCTGAATATGGAAATCCTCCAACCCTGGTTTGGGTTATTTCCTACTCCTGATCAAACCTCACTGCTGTAACCTGAAAAAACTCAAAAACTGAGAGGTTTTGTTGCTTTTTCGTGGAGTTTTCTGGTGCCTGTTCGTTTAGGTTTTTTTTTTTTTTAATATATAGGAATAGGAATATTTTTTTAATAATAAGAAATGATTGCTGTGGGCCTGGATTCTGCAGGGGTTGAAATGGATCATTCTGAGGCCGTTCTTACCTTGAAATATTGACAGGGAGCAGAACATGACACAAGAGCTGCCCCAACCCTCAGACAGATCAACAACACTCTCCCCCTTGTGAGCTTTCTGTTCCATCTGCAGAATATGTTCAGTTTCCATTTTTCTGCTAAGATCCAATGAGATCTTTAAAACAAACGTTCAAATGGTGAATTAATGGAATTAATGACAAAAAATTAAGTTTTCACAGGTTCATTAGACACACAAAACCCTGCAGCAGTAGAACCAAGCATTTTTTAAACAGTCCCCCCCAAAAATTGTGTTTTCCTGTGTGCATTAAGTAAACTTTCTACATTTTGATTTTAGTTCTATAACAAATATCCAGGATAAACTAACATTTAAGGAAAGCTACATTTTAACCTCTCTGGCTTTTCATCTGCTGGAATAGATGTGAATTTTCACTTCTTTATCCCTCAGTTGAATGCTTTAAAACCTGTTAGTGGCACTGAAGATTATGTGGGTGCTTCTGTGGAGAAATTCAGGCTGCGTTTTACTTATACCAAATTATTAAAAGTGGTGTCACATTTTCAGTCCGGCCTCAAAGCTCTTCCCAAGCCAGGTGTCACTGGTGAGATACAATCAGAATGTCAAAAAGATGTCATTGACAAAAGGCACACATTAATTAGAGTTTGTGTTATTAGTAAAAATTAGTTTAGGCTGAAGTGTCACTTCATGTCACCTGTCACTCAACAAGTCTGATAAGGAAAAACAACATCTTACGTTGTTATATTAAATAATTTTAAATATTTTCCTGCTTAATACTCCCTTTCTATATAACAGTTACATTTTTCAATTTTTTTCTCTCCTTCTTTGGGTTGTTTCCTCTCATTTTTTTGCTGTATCAGTTTAAAAATAAAAACTGCATGAGTTGACTTTTTCTTGCATGTAAGGCTTTTATTAAAAGAAGTTCACAAGTGGATTTTATTGGAGTAAAAATCTGTAAAGTTGGTGGCACATTAAACTGTGCTCAAGCTGCATCTTTTTGTCATAAAACACTGATGTCTCTCTGAACTGTATTTTTCTCAGTAGAATATTTAGAAAATAAAAGAACAGCTTAATTTTATTTTTAAGCAGGTTTAATTGAACTGATGTTGAAGTACTTCACTGCAATAGACTGTGTATCCCAAACTGACAGTTTTGAGTGGTGATTTTTATTAGGCAAGGATTTTTTTTTTTTACATTCCTGTAGCTCTGGCTTACTTTAATTATATATTCTGCTATATCCATAAAATATTGAAAATATCTGTTTTTCCCTCAAAGGTTTGTATTTGAATTATATTTTACTTTTACTTTATTTTACTTTTTGAATTGAATTAAATGAAGTGGCGGTAGATACAACAAATGAAAGCTGCAGCCTGAATCATTAATTAATTATTACATTTAAAAGAGTTTCTTATTTCTGCAATGATTTAGTGATCCTGTGTGATGTGGGATTACTGATATATTGAAACATTATTAAGCTTTCTATGAGGAATTCAGGCTGTTTTATTTTTTTTCCCCATTGTGAATTGATGAAAAAATATGTGTACAAGGAAAACCACAAACCCTATGTATGTGTGCTTTGCAAGACTAAGAAATTGGTTAAAATTCTGCTGAAGTTCATTAAAATGAGGATTTTAGGCAGAGTAAACCACGCTGGCAGTCAGTTATTATTTCCTTTCACATCAATGCTGTTTTTGGTGTCTCTTTTTTCCTCCAGTGTGAGGCTTGGCAAATATATTTTCTGTTTTAGGAGTGGCTAGAGATTATTCAAGCTAATTGTATTGATAATTTCATTACCAGGACCTGAGTGGGAACTTCTGCTGTAACCACAATTTAATCCTGGGGTGTATTTAAATACAGTAGAATTATTAATTTATACCAGCACAAATCATTGCAGCATGACAGATACTGGTGGTTCTTGCTTTATTTTTTGTGTTTGGCAAGTTTTTCCTCTCTGCATATTGCAGTGGTGTATTTTTTGTTTGTCATACAGATAAAAGAAATATCAGCTTCAAGGTCTCTGAGTGTGTCCTGTGCTGCTTTCCTCTATTAAATGGGATTATTGGATTCTTTTCTCACAAATGTTTTCTACCTGTCTGTCTGAGCTACTGCAGAAAAGTTTAATGTGCACCCAACAATTTAAACCAAGATAATGATGATATCTAAATGATGTTATTTCTCTGAGTCTTAAACTTGGGCTCTCCCTGCTGTTGCTGACTCTCCCACCAAAGAGTTTGGCCCCTTCCCTCTGGCCAGAGAGCATTTCTGGATTTATAAAATGCACTGGGCCCATTTTTCCTTCCCCTCAATAGGCCAAGCTTAACAAGCCCAAAGCCTGGCGGACGAATAAAAAGAACTGAAGAGATGAAGGAATTTGCAGAAAAGGCAGTTTCAGGCTTCTTTAACAATCCACAGATGCCAAAAGGCACAATAAGGAGGAGATCCATATCAACAGTGTGACAGATATCTTTTATTCTGCAGTGATGCTGCCAGTAAAAACAATTTAATTTGGACTCTCCTACACTCTGCCATCTCGTTTAGGAGTCCAGGTGACTCAGGAAAATTTATCTGCAGATATTTACAGAATCTGTGATTTTCTGACACAGAAAAGTGCTCTGTGCTGGCAAAGGGCCCAGGAGGAGCTGTGCTTGCTCAGGGTAGGGTTTTTATCCAGGGTGTGGAAATCACACGAGTAGCAGCAGCATTACAATATTTTGTGTTTGGTGGCTTTTGAGAGGTTTGAGAGCTTGTTTATATTTATCTTGTTGGGTGAGAGATAAAAAGCAGCATATTTTGTGCCATTTATTAATTCAAAGATTTTATAGCAAAAACTTCTTGTCTAACATTTGAAGATTTTAAGCATATTTTCTGTTCCTCCTTGGTTTATCACTGAACTCACCTCCCTTTTCTCATGGACATCACTGACCCCCAGACCAGGCAGGATGGGGAAAAATCTCTTTTTCATCAGACTTCCAGCCCAGTGCCCATGTTAAATGTTACTGGAGAGTGGGCAGGGGGTTTCTTTAGGCTGAGAGAGTCAATTCAAGAACAGTTTTTGGGTTTCTTTCCACTCCTGTGGAGCCCAGGGTCCTGAGCATCCCAGCCCATGGAGTTTGTTCCCATGGTTGGATGTCAGCTCCTGAAAGACAGGGATTATCTGGGAAATGCACTCTTCTTTCAAACTTCTCTCTCCAGCCCTGTTTAATAAATGATGTGTTCATGATCTTTTAACATCAGTAACAATTTGTTAGTCATATTACAGCGCAGCAGAGAGAGGCTGGGAAGTTATCCGAACCATTTTAAAACTTAAATTAGCCACCATAAAGTGCAGAATAAAATTATGAAGACTCTCTTGTAATACAAAATTCATAGAGACAAAACTCTAATTTCCTGACGGATATATGATATTAATGTAACGGATACCTCAGTGTAGTTAAATTGCATTAAATGGTTATTAATGCTTGAATAAACTTCAAGGAAGTGGGTACTGGTTGAAATGGGATAATATTTTGTTCTGCTAAATTATACGTTAATTGGTATTTCCTCTCTTGTAAAAGGACCTAAAGGGCTTAATAAAGTATGTGGTAGAAACATTAGTTTTTCTTCTGGAGATGTTAAGTCTGGAGCTTAACTGGAAACGTTTCAGACCATTCCCAGAAAATTCCTCGGCGCTTGTGATGACATGGCTTGCAGGGCTTCCCCAAATAAAGAATTGTGGCTTCCAGTTGGGAATGGACAGGGCAGCAAGCAAGGAAAGGGAAGGAAATCTGCCAGTGACTTGTTTGCTGTTTATTTTTATTTTTTTTTTAATTGTACTTAGCTGTAGGTGACTGCTTCCAGGTAGAAAATAGGGATAAGGAAGGCCCTTGGCATGGGAGATCACTGCTCACAGGATAACAGAGGAGGGGAACCAAAAAGGGGTGTCAGCAAACCAGGAGGAGATTGTTAAAGAAAATCTCATTGAGTAGCTGAAGCCTTCCTGGGGTGATTTTTACCCCTTCTTTGTAGAACTTATTCCTCATCGTGTCAGAAGTGACCAGAGTTGTTATTTGAGGACTAGGTATGATATTCCTAAATGGAAATGCCATATATGGATACTCTTTCATTTTGGAAAGAGAAGAAAATACCCCCTCCTTATGAATATATGTATTATATAAATATATACATGGATCTATTGGTATTATGGACAATCTTCCTTACACTGGTACATTCAATTACACTGTGCTTAATAATTACCAAAAATGAGGTATGCCCAGCTTTCCTTCCAAAAGAACTTCAGCTGATGGATGACAGAATGCCTACAGGAAATTAACTACAACACCAAAAGGAAGTAAAATCATTTCCTTGAGGGCACAGGAGCAAGTGAGGATGTCTCAGCCTCTGGTTTTATAAAAGCCATTTGTGTTTTCACTGCAATGCTGTCGGGTTTCCCAAGGTGGATGTGCAGGGTTATGTTTTTCTCTGCTCCTCCTGGCCTCCTCTCTATGTTAAAATCAGACCCCTCCCTTTGTGTCACTCATGAGTATTTTGCTTTTCAGGTGGTATTTTCTGGGGAGCACAAACTGAGATATTCTTTCTATGCAACTTAAAGCATATCACTGAGAAGGGTGAGGTTAGCCAAAGTTTTTGAGCTCTGTGGTTTGTCTTAGAAGAAAATCACTGTAGTGGAATCAAATCCTTTTGATGCAATATAAATACTTTCATATTTACAAAGAATGGGCAAGTTCCCATTTCCTGATTGCTCAAAGAATCGTGGAGGAGACAGCGCTTTTGTTTCCAGCCAAGTGTGATCCCTTTCATAGATTTAATTCAGGCTCTGCCTACAAATATTTCTCTCTCTGGGCCTTGTCTTTTCTCAGATTCTCTTCTCTTTCTGCTTATTTTTCCCCAAGGCACATTTTAGACAATCCCAGAATGGTTTGGGTTGGAAGAGACTTTAAGCTCCTCTTGTGCCACCCCTGCCATGGCAGGGACACCTTCCACCACCCCAGGGTGCTGCAGTCATCATCCAGCCTGGCCTTGGGCACTGCCAGGGATGGAGCAGAACTGATTCTAAATAAAAAAGTGTTTTAGAAAAGCCAGGTGCTGCAAAGCCCTCATTGCAGCTCTGTGTTGGCTCATCAGAGGGAACTTAAACAATTTCTGCCTTAATGCAACTTTTCAGCAGTTAAAGATGTTTGATTGTAGAAAGATAAAGCCACTGACTGAAGGAACTTCTCTGAGTGGGAAAAGACCCTTGGACAACATTTTATTCTGATTATTTTTAGTTCTGCCCATTTTGAGCTCTGCTCATCCCCAGCTGGTGCCAGAAGGACACGTGGCTCCTGGGGACACGGTTTGGGGCTGGGCTTGGCAGTGCTGGGTTTGTGACCAGGCTTGAGAGTCTTTTCCAAGCTCCACATTCCCGGTGAGTCCGTGGGGTCTCCCATGGATGCTGTGCTTTGCCCAGGGCAGCTCGGGGTGTTGGGAGACCTTTGTGAGCAGTGAGAGGGAAAAACCTGAGCCCTGAGGGCTCAGCAGGGCTGGAGAGGAAGATCCTGGGAGCTCCATCCCTTTTTGGTCTGCAAAGGGCAGCAAGGCTGAGTGTGAGGGAGACCTCGTGCTGTTCGCTGTTGCTGTCTAAATTCATTTCTGATAGAGAAAACTACAAAAATAATCAAAGGGAAGTAATTTTACTCTTAAAAGTATTTTTTAATGAAAGAAGAAAGGAGAACTGGAATGGGGTGATAGCTCTCAGGGTATTCTGGGTAGTGTGAGGTTGTCTCTGTGCTTGTTGGGTGTTGCTGAGTGTTTTTTAGGATCAAGCTGCTGTTTTGGTGTGTTATTCCCATTTTCTCCAGGGCAGGAGCAGCTCAGAGCTCAGCCTTGCTCTGCCAGGGAGGGATGATTTATTGGATGATCTCCCCGAGCTCCCAGCCTGTGCCTTCCCATCTCCACTACCCTGCACAAGAACGGAAACTCTTCCTGGGCTTCATCTTAATAGGGACTCCCCCACTCCAAAACAAGATCTTTATCCAAAGATTTTAATTAATTGCAAAAGTTAAAAATAAATCGTGCTGGAGTACCATTGATAATCCTCCTAGGCTGGCTTTCATTCATGTTAATGTGTAATACAGCCACAGTAAGATTTAATTTTAACCATAATTATAAAAGTTTGAAATTAAATCTTACTAGGGATGTGTTCTCCATTAATATGGACAAAAACTGATCTGGGAGGATTATTATGGGGGACACAAGAAAGATTTAATTTTTAACTTTTATAATTAATTCAAAAATGTGATAAAGGATTTTGTTTCAGGGGAGGGGGGAGTGCTCTCCAGACCACTAAGACATCCCAGCAGTCTTTCAGAGCCATCTTAATTACAGCCACAAAGAATTATTTGTTAGAGAATAGTGGTCAGGAGCTCAAACTGCTTCTTTTATCCAGAAATAAATGTGCAGACACTTGGAAACTTTCGCTGAATAAAGGACTGCAGTTGGTGAGGGAAGAAGATCAGAAGGATACATACAAATGCATATATATTTATATTTTTGTGTTTATATGTGCAAATACATGAACACATGGAGGTAGAAATGCACATCTATGTAAAAATGGATTTAGATATGTAAACATACATCAATTTTATGAATAAATATGCATGTACTTATATTAAAATTGTAACAAAAACACATTTGTTCTTTACTTTCCTAATACTTCCCACAGATGCATCAACTCATGTACCTAAATGTATGGATGGGAATTTTTCCTATTAAGAAGCAGTTCCTACAACATGAGAAAAGGAGATTAATGGAAACCATTTCTTCCAATGCATGTGGCTGCTCTGAATTCTGGGGTATTTGTCATGCAGAATGGGCAGAAACCAAGGAAATTTACTGAAAATTTTCTATTGAGGGTCAGGTTATGGTAAAATTAAAGATGTATCAAAATGATTAGAAGGAGTGAAGTATTAATTTCACAGGTCTGTGTTTAGGAATCAGTTTTGGTGCTAAATTCCAGCCGTGCCCTGAAGTACCAAGCCTGGGTGGTTTCAGGTCCACTTGGTGTTTGTGGTTCCACATCAAACACACAAATTTCCAGAGCAGGAGGGGTTGGATTTTTGAGTCCAGCTCGTGGTCACACCCTTTTCTTTGGCTGCTTATTTTTTTTTCCTGTCTCCAGTGTTGAAGTTTTAACATTCAGTCTGAAAATTCAAGAAGATTCTTTCCATATGATACCAAGAAATAGGATTTAATGCTGAGTCTTGGTGGGGATGCTCAGAGTTGAGAGTCAGGTTTAAATCCTTTTCCTGACAGTTTCTCATCTTCTGGGGTTCAGTTCTAATTTTTTTTTTTTTTTAAGGTGGTCATTCTTTGGATTTGATTAGTACATTTTTATTATAGTATGAATAATGACCTTTATTTCATTATTACTAGTGTTATTTTAATTTTGAGGTTTGTTGGTTTTTTGCATTGTGTCGTAAATCTTACCAAACTTATTAAAAAACCAAATAGAAAACTAATCACAAAATTAAAAAAAAAAAAAATTAAAAAATTCTCTAAATTTTTGGAAGCATGAAAAACAATACTCCAAAAGATTTAAGTAGGGAAAGTATAATGTGTCTTTGCAAGTATCTATCAAGATAGTCAGACTCTTCCTCCTCAACTTCATAATTTTAGAAAATATATCTGTATTTTTGTCTGCCCTTTTATTATAAAAGTAAAATCTGAAGAACTCTATCTTCTATTTCATTATTTAATATGATGTGTAATGTAGGGTTGGTTTTTTTAGTAATTTTTCTTTTTAATTGATATTGTAGGGTTCCTAATGAGCATCTGCTTTCATTCTTTATTGTCCTTTCTCTGAGTAATCAGGTTTGGACCACACTGTAAAACACATTATTATGAAATTTTGCAGTTATAAAGGGCAGATTCTTCCTGCATTAGCACAATAACCACTCCTTGCTGTAATTTACTTTAGTAAATGGCCCCAAGTAAGTAAAGAGTGCAGAAATTACAGTTACAGATCCTTTCTTTTTAGAGTTATTTGTGACAAACAGCTGCTCTCCTCTGCAAAAGCTTTGGAATTATAGTGATGATAGAATCACACTTGAGGAAAATGCTTTTTTTCCCCCTTTTCTTTCCCACAAGGTACTTTTTGTGTTCTGTCAGAGGCTGTTGGAATGTTCAGACAGTTTGATATAAGTGGGCAAAGCCATGCAATGACTTCAGTGGTTGTTGATCTGGCCAATAATTAGTGTTTTTATGAGGACTAATATTAATATTGGGAAATGCTGAAAAGTAAATTTGTATTCTTAGGGCAAGGGCTTCCTCTTACACCTAAACATCTGAGGAAAACTTGCTTTCAGAACCACTTATCACTATACTCACTAAAATTTCTGTGCTGAATGAGTGAAAATTTGAGATATTCAATAAATTCTGAGGATCCAAAAGGTCTGGAATAGATAATAACAATTGTTCTGTTTGTAAACAAGGCATTGAATGGGATTGTTATAAATTATGGATGATATTTTAAAAATAGTGGTAACTCCATTGTTATTGTATTTTTATTGGCATCTCTTGTGGCAGAACAAATCTAATCAGGTGCAACTCCCTCCTCTCTTCTTCGAAATTCCTGGATTTCCAAGATCCTTCCAAATAACAACTGAAACATTTCACAAAGATGTACCAAACCACGAATTTTGAAATCTATGCATGTCATTGGAGATATTTTAGGTAATAATTGACTATTTAAATTAAAATACGTTGTACATGGTGTATACATTTAGCTGCCTACCAAAAAGGAAAGGGTGAGGATTTCAAAAAGCTCCCAACCTTGCCAGATAATACCAAAGTGCTTCTAAATCTTTATGATTAAAAAAAAAAAAAAAAAAAAAAAAAAAAAAAAAAAAAAAAAAAAAAAAAAAAAATTAATAATATTAGTAAAAGGTGTTTTATTACAGGGTCTCCCCTTCAGTCTCTTTGGCCTTGAGCCAGAGCACCCTATGAAGGAGCAGCTGGAAATGACCCCCACTCCTTCCACTCTGTTGTTTCTTTGCCTTGGCTTGAAACTAATCATATTTTTTTAAAAAATAACCTCTCAGGCATGTGGTGATCAGCCCAAATTTTCACTGCTGACCTGGCCCTTTTTGCCAGTTAAATTCAAATGTCCCCTGTGACATCAGAAACCTACAGGAGCCTCTCCACGGAGAAGTTTTGTGCTTAACACAACAGGATTTCTGTTATGACTTTTTTTTTGTTACTGAAGAAAGCCTCTAAAACAGATTTACCCTGCTTATATCTCGGGGTTAGGGCAGTGCTCAGTTGAACATTAGGTCATTTTAATGATAATATTAGGCGCTAGATAAGCTTAAAATACATCACAGCCTGCAAAATCCCTCAAATAATCAGCGCATGAGTTGAGTTGTTTTCGACTTGTTTGTCTTTGATTGGTTCTAAGAATTACATATTGCATTTATAAACTCCCAGGGGACCCTTTGGGTGTGAGCTGTCCTTTACATTTTCACTTTTCCAGCCCAGCTTTCCCTTTCCCATCCCGTCTCCTCGGCTCCAGGTTCTTCCAGGGCCCGGCAGAAATGTTCTGTGTCAGACACAGAATTATGTTCTGTATCACACCCCTGAGGAGAGCTGAGCCCTTGTGCTCTCACAAAGTCCTTCCCCCTTTCCCAGTGGTGCTGAAGTGAAGATTTCTGATTTCTCCCCAGCTCTTACTCCCTCTTGCTCTATTCCTCAGCACCAGGTTTGAGATTTCTGCCTTTTGACCCGATTAATCTCCTCTCCAGAAGAAACAAGCAGGGTACCTGGAATATTCACTTTTCTGCATGTTGAAGCTTTCTCTCTGTCTGTTTTGTCAAAGGCAAGGAATTCTTTTTTCTTTTCTTTTTTTTTAAGCTATATTTCTGCAAAACTGAAGTTCTTTAAAGGACTCAAGGCATCGTAAAACGTTTTTCCCCTTGGCCATGACACGACTTTGTCACATGAGTTCAGCATTTCTGGACATGTACACTTTTCTTACCTTTTCTATACTCACCTGTGCCTATTTTTCTCTGAGATAAGTAAATCTGCTTTTCTGAGAGATTAATTTAGGTAAAATATCCTCTTATTTCGCATTAGCCATGCAGAAAGGGACAATGGCTTCTATAACCACAACGCTGTAGCTTAATTTCTCATCTAAAAAAATCAGTTTGGTCAGCACAGTTTGCTTCCAAGTTTGCTGCAAACACAGAAGCAGAGTTTTTGGGATGCCTTCAAAGGTTTTTTTCTAATTTTCACACCTCTCCTCAATACCAGGGGGATTTTTTTAGGACACCCAGTGAAACTCAGTGATGTATCTGGTAGCAATCTAAATTGTGATTAGCCAATGGAATTCTGCATTTCCATTAAGGCTGAAGCCCAGTGTCCCTGAGATTTATATCCCTGAATCTCTCAATTGATTTATAACCTGGTAATCCTTTTATCCCCATTTATATGCAGCATAACTTGACGTAAGTGCTGGAATGTCTCCATTAATCGAATTCAAGAGTGTTGGACTGAGAAAGTGGAGTAAAAACTTTTAGGCCCTACTGTAAATACACTTTGTGTCAGGGGCAGGCAGGAGGCAATATGTCCTTGAGTGGAGCTTTATGTAAAATGAAGGAGGGAAAAAAAAAATCTAACACCTTTTAATGCTATGTTTGCAGTAGTTTTTGTGGTAAAAATATATTAAAATATCTCTTTTTTTTTTTGTCAGGCCTGTTCCTCAGTGGGTTGCAGTGCCGTGGGGAGAGATCCACATGGATTACTGGTTTGTGGTGCACTGAGGGCAATCCAGGTCCCAAACACAACGCAGTGGTTTTGTAGGGCTCTTCAGGCCATTGGGATAATCAGGAATGATGTGTCTGGATTTGGAAAAACTTCACTGGAAACCAGGTAACTCCCTACCTTTTCTTGGACTGTGTCTGCTGCTGTTACAAACTAGGAAGTTTTCCTTTCCTTCCCTCCAAACCATGAAGTATTAACATTTCCCTGTTGTAGAGCGCACAGGCGCGAAGTCCCAACACTGCTAATTTTAATTATGTGATGGGAAATTTACTCGTTACAGCAGCTTTGTGTTATTAGTGCTCCTTCAGTGTGGACGTGGGAAGGAGATGAAAACCTCCCTTAGAAACAAATCCGTGGAGTTCTTCTGAAATAAAGACTCCAACCCCAGCCCCTTCCACAACCTCTCCTGGCCACGGCTGCGGAGGACGGGGCAGCCCCCAGCCACACTTAAATCAAATCTGTGGCACAGCAGACCAAGGAGCTATTAAAATATATTTATTATTCATTATTAGTAAATTGCCTGCGGGTTGTTTAGTGGAGAGTGGCAAACTTACGATTTTGTTGACTCGTTGAAACTCTACGGTGCGGCGTCCTGCAAACCCCAAATTTGTATTTATAGCATTAATTTTAAAGCTCCGTTTAAGCAATTATGTCTGTGTGTTAATGAAAAAAATGCAGAATAAAGGTAAATGTTGCAGAGGGCTGGAAATCTGCTGGTTGAAGGAACCACTGTGTATCTTGAGACCAAATGTGCTGTTGGGACAGAACCTGATTTAACCCCAAAATTTACAGGTGAGACTTTGGAAGATAAAGTGTGCCACTACTGAAGATGTGTTAATAAATTATAATCCTGAATGCTGCATGCATCCCAATTGCCTCTTTAGTAAATACTTAACACATTAAAGCCTGCCAGGAAATCAGATGAAATGAAACCAATTTAATTCCTTAATTTGTATTATGTTATGCAATACTACATCATGTTGCGGCCGCAGAAACAAGAAATTGATATTTTCTGGAGTTGATCTCCAGTTTCTCAGCACTTTGTTAATGTTCTGGTTCTCCCTTTAGGGACAGAATGATAAGAAAACTTTCTGTCTTTTGGGTGTAATCTCAGCTTAGGCTGTGCGAGGAAAGGAGGTGTAAATAAAAAAAAAAGGACTTCATTCCTACCCTCCTTTCTTACCATGACTTTACTGCCAGAATAATTCCAAGAACTTGCATTAAATTCCAAGGACTGGCATAAAATTGGTTTTTTTAATGGTAAAATTTAATGTTTTCCCATCACAAACCTGCCTAAAATTTGCTGTGAGCACTTTGGACGACTGAGTTGCTTAAAATGAAACACGGACTTGAATACACAGAGTTTTATTCAGCAAACATCTAAAAAATAAAACCAGCTGACCACAAGAAGGGGGAAATGCTTCTCTGCTCACTGCATGTGTGGGCTGAGCAGAGAGGCTGGGAGAAATCTGGGAAGTGTGATGGGCATCATCATCATCATCATCAAAAATGCTGATTAGCCTGAAAAATGACCACGTGAAGGTTTGGGAGAACAGTTTTGAAAAGATAATTCCATCAAATTAAGGGACAGGTTGAAGAGTGAGCTATTTGTGAACATTTAAAAAAAATCATTGGTGATGTTCTGAATTTTGAAGCAAACTGAGTACAGTTTGTAAAACTCTCAAGAATTCAGTTGAAAAGGAAAAAAAAAATACAACAGCTTTAGGTTTCCTCTGTAGTGGAGAGGGCTGGGACCTGCTGTGGGCCTCAGCAAACAAATTGAGAAAAGAAAATGAACCTGAGCCCTGGTAATGACCTGGAATGACCCTTTGGTGGTTGGGTTCAGCTCTGGGAGGGAAATGCCAAAAACCCTTTATTGATAATAACTCAATAACCCTTTTTTTTTCTGAGTGAAACCAAGAGAATTTTTCTGGTCCTGCCTAAAGGGAAAAGAATCTGCCTTGCAATACCCCGGACCAACAACAACAACAACAAAAACTAAAAAGAGATTGAAAAGGATTTAAATATTATCTTAATTTTCTGAGAGTGCTTTTAATATGCTTTGTTGGTCCTCAGCTCATCTGAGTGACTCTTTAATGATTTATAATTTGGTTTTCTAGTCGCTGAAAGAAGCCAAAGTCAAAAGAAGAGCTGCCTTCTGTGTTTTGGCTGTGCACTGTATAAAATAATTGACTGTCTGCTGAAAAACTGTCTTGTCATATTTTGTAATAAAATAACATTTTTTGTGCATAACTTGACCTGTCCTAGTGAGTTATGCTGCTCATTGTTTCATAGTAACAATTTCCAATGGGGTTTTAATAATACTCTTGCTTTGCCGTCTTGTGCGATGTTAGCTGTTACATTCAATTTGTGAGGAAAATATTCAGGTATAAAACTGGATAATCTGTATCCCTTTAGAATCAAAAGTCACTTTGCCAAAATATTTTAACACATGAAATTGCTTCTTAAGAGATGTTTGCTATGATAAAACGACAGAAAACTACATTTCCATTATAATTATAACTGACTAGTGGTGCTAAGTTTTTATAATTTAAAGGTATTCTCAAATCTGACAGCTCTTCCATGTTGAATTATGCATTTCTGGCTCTTAAATAGTTCTGCTGGCATGAGACAGCTGAGATGAAGTTGTCTTTCTAAAATAATTGCTCCATGGAGCATCCATTATACCTTCAGAAAAAATGTATTACTTGACTTCTACAAATTATAGACTAGCCTATAATGGGTATTTTTGACAGCTATTAGCTTTTTTTTTAAAAAAAAAAAAACCTGAGCAGTAAAATGAGTATTGATATCACTTTGCCGTGTCTTGCATGTTAATACCAACCTTTTCTGTGCTCCTTTTCTAAAGCATGATGTAATCATTAATTACAATGATATTGATGTAATTGCACTCATCCCAAGCTCCCTCCTGTAATAGCAAAATGTGACTTTTATTTATTTTTTTTTTACAGTAGACTCAACCCATAGTTCCTGTTCTTGGAAAAAGGAAAAAAAAATCCCAAAGAATCAAGCAGAAAATCCTGTGCTGTGTTTTGACATCATCACTGCTCAGGATGGAAATATCTGGGAATTGAGGGGAAAGTTGGGCCTTTCACGTGTGTTACTGTGCTGTGGCTCTTGGGACTCATCTCTGAGACCATGAGTCTAAATCCATGCAAGAAGAGGCAGGGCAAGGTGTTCTGCTGTCTGAAGCTCCTTTTTTTGGTTGTTTCAATGCCTCTAAAAGGTATTTCTGCCTGCAGCAGCCACCAGAGCTCAGGTATTCACCCCTTGTGGTGGATTTGCAGTGTCAGATCCAGCTGTAGTGCTCTGTCAGTTTGTACTGTGTTGATGCTGGCAGTTCCCAAAATGTTAAACGAGGAGTTCCTGGGGCAGGGAGGACAGGAAAACCCACTGAACCTACTCAGTAACATGAATTTTCTATATTAAATATATATTGCTCATATTTTATCTTGTATCTAGGAAGTGACGTAGCTAAACTATGACAATACAATTGTATAAAAAATAGATGAACAGACTGATTCATCATAATTACAGCTGCCTATATGAATTTACAGTGGTGTCAACCACAAAAACAAAGGGTTCTCCAAGATTTTCTTCACCCCATTGCACGTGGGGTGGAAGAGGCAGACTGAGGCTGACCCAAATTTCTGTTTCTTTTTATATTTGGTGCCTGAGTGAGGAGTGTGTGTCTGGGAGGCTGCAGCATCTGCTGGTGTGGGGAGCAGGAGGGAACAGAAGGTATGGCTGGGAGGGTTGTTCCTGCCCTAGGACTGCTCTGACAGAGGCTGGATGCTGCTACCAAGTGCTGCTCTGTGCTGAACCCTTTCCTGTGCTCCTGGAAAAGGTTTTCATGGGTAAGAGAGGCCTGGAGCAAAGGGTGAAATCAGATCAGTGGAGTTGCTGTGTGAATTGAGGAGAAATTCCCTACTGGGCTCTGTTTTTCCTACCTGCTGGGAACATTTGGCTTCTAAAAAATCGCAGTCATGAGGTTCTGGTGAGCACAGGTAACTTCAGCACAGGGATACCTGAACAGGAATGAAAGATTAACTCATGTTTGGACCTGCAGCTCCTTCTGATGTCCTCTGGTTTCTTGTCACCATTTCAAATATCCAACTCAGCTCGTGAAGAGAAGTGAGGGAAGGAGGCCCAGAGTTCCTTTTCCAAGTGAGTATTTCCCTTCTCCCCAAATCATGGCCACTCCACCTGCTTTGGACCAAAGAGACAGTCACAGTCAGGAACGGTGACAACTTCAGAAGGGCTCAGAGCTGATGGAAGGAGCCCCAGGAATTCCAGTGCAGCCCCACAAAATGGATGGGAAGGGGCTGAAATCAGTGAAGAACAAACCATATTTAGAGGCCCCACCATTATTGCACAAACCCCTCCAGAGATGGTTTTACCAGAGATTATGGGCTGCTTTGGAAAACCATTAAGGACCTATTAGTTGCCCAACTGATCCATCCATAACTTTCAGTAATGTCCTCTCTGGAGCATTATTTTTCTTACAACATGATATCTGTAGTAAGGGAATTTCAGCTTTCAGCCCAGGACTGTTGAAAGAAAAAGTAGCCTTGACTTCTTGGCTATTTTATAATTAATATCTTTATTATACTTTTGACCTGAGTTTTACAATTATTGGAGGAATAAATCAATGTATCTGCTGAGATTTATGTATTATTTTGCTTGTTTTGGGTTTTTTTCTAGCTCTCCATTAGGTAATCTCTGAGGTAAAAAAAACACTGTATGTATTCCCATGTTAATGGAAATCTGCTGGGCTAAATTTAAAATAGATAACGAGTCCAGAATTTGGTACAGGTTTGTGAATTGAAACAAAAAAATGGCATAGAATCCTAAAACCCCTCTGTTGGTGGGTTTTCTTTCAGCAGGAATGGTTGAAAGGTTATCACCTCTTGAACACACCATGCAGAAAACTTGATTACAAATTTGGGAACAGTAATATTATTGTTTCAGAGCCATGAACCAGTATCCTGTTACATGAGGGGCTGCAGAAGAACAGCCCACAGTTGAATAAATGGTGACTGCTGCAGCTTTTAGAACAATCTGGATTTTTAAAACTTAAACTGATTAGAAATTGTATAAAACTGACAGAATTTGTGCCTATAAAGAGATGCTCTTCATAATTTTTGGTATTTGCGAGGAGATTTTTGTAGCCTGATCTTACAGTAGAGCAGAAGTCTTTTGATTCCCATTCCATTCTCTTATTTAAGGATGAGAAATTTTGGAAATGCTGTGACATGGATCTGATGTCACTTGCAGTCATTCACCCAATGCCTGACTCCACACTGAATACGTGGAGCAAATGTTGTTTTCTGCTGCTTGCAAAGCAAATTTGTGTAGAATGACATTCACCAAGTAGGCCTGTGAAGAAATACTTTTTACTGCAGTGCAAGAAAAAGCAGTTCTTCTAAAAAGTTGATAAGATAATTAAAATAAGAACCTGAAAAATGCATTCTTGGAATGGTTGCACTGTTGCTAATACCTATAAGGAACTGTGCTATTGTAATCTGTTTCCACAATGGGTGCAGAATGTTGGCTTAGTACAAGGAACTGAGGAATAACTGAGGATATAACTGTGTTCATAAATAATCTGTTCTACTTTGCAGGTTGCTGATATAAAATAATAGAGACTCATTAATGTTATTATAGTTTTGAATATTACATATCATATATTTTGAATATTGCATATAATTTTGCATCTAATTTACAAAAGAAGAAATGGCTACATACAGTGAAGATCCAGGACCGTGAGCTTTTCAAGCACACAATAATAATTTTAGGAGTGGCATTAATGACATTAATGAGGAAAAGTGTATGGAATTTAAAGTTTGCTTTATTCTTTACCATAGGTGTAAAATCAGGACTGTTCTAGGCCAAGTGGGCTGTCAAATCCTTTCATCCTGGGATAGCAGAGTGTACTTTTTGTGTGAGTCTGATATTTTCCCTGGCTTGCACAGCAGCTCCAAGGTAACGTGTGGGATGCAGCTTGTCTCTATTTTATTACCCCAAAAAATATAATCAAGAAATGTCTGATTAAGTCAGGGAAAAGTTACTCCATTATTAAAGTGGGTGAATCTTTTCTTCTTTTTTTTTCCTTTCCTATGGTTTGTCAAATTTCTAAAATATTATATTTCTCTTCAGCTAGAGTTACATACTGTGTAGCTCAGAGATAATCCCTATGGTCTTGGCATATGTTACTTAATTGTCTCAGAAGGAAATACCATAAATACCATGCTGTCATCTCCCATGGGCATTTGCTCATCTGTCACAGTGGGAGCTCCAGACTGGGTGAGGTGCTCTAAGACATTTCTTAAACTATGTAAATCACAGCCATTTCTCCTTCCTACTTCCCAAATGGTCAATTATGTATAAACATGTGTTAATAAAAATTTGCTTCTTTTTGCCTCCGAGGTACTCACCCAGAAAGCTGAGGATGAAAAGCCACAAAATGCCATTATTATGTGATTCAACCTATGACATAAATTACTGCTTTAAAATGCCAGCATAGATAGGGAAGTCTGGGCCCAAAGTAGGAGCAAAACAAAACCATCAATAAAAGTCATTAAAGAAACAGGAGCAGGTTTCTCTCTCTCTCTCTTTTAAGGCAAGTGGTTTGCATCTACCTACGGAGAGAAAAGCAATTAGAAGATGATGCTGAAAGTGTGCTAAAGGCTATTTAACACATTTGCTGCTTAATGACCTCTGCACAGGTTCTGCTGCCACAAGAGAGAGAAAACAGCCCGAGTCAAAGGGATGAGACACCTGCAGTGGAAATTGATACAGAGACCACAAAGACAGGTAAAAACGTACCCTGTGTGTGGCTGTATCAGTGACCACCCAGGGAACCCCAAGAGGGGGAAGGAAAATACCTTATATTAAAATAATCCACGTTTTTGGTGTGGTTTTAGTCTTTACACCACCCCACACGTGTCTCCCTCTCTAAATCGTTCCTGGGCTGTGCTTGCAAAGGTGATCATGGGCACTTTGGAACTGATCCTGTGCTTGGATTTACACTCACCCTTATTTAGTATTTAGCCAGTCAATAAGGAACTAAAACTGATACCAGGGTATTGATTAATGCCCCTTAAATATCTCAATGGTAAAAGATTTCTGATGGACTGAGAAATTGGACTGACCACACGTGTTGCTGCTCCAGCCATGGGAAGTATGGAAAGAGTGTTGGGTCAATTTGTGGACAGTTTAATTTAAAGTATTATTATTGTTTTTCTCCTGAGACAAATAACTTGAGAAACAGGTGGGTGTAAGCCAAATATCTTCAGAGCAGCTCATCAAGAGACAATTTCAGAGGCCAGGTAAGGAAGATATTGCACAGAAATAATGCAAAATCTTGGTCTGAAAATCGCTTATGAAAGCTGAGGCTGAGTCATTTGTAGGAAAAACGGGGCAGTGAGATTTCTCTGAGCGAGAAGAGACTTTCTGTAGTTTTTTGAGAATGATGATTTAAAAGTGGAGGCCAGAGCATGACTCCAGGAAGAGTCAGGATGTGTCACACCCTTGGAATTGACTCCTTTTCCCAAACCTCCAGTGCAAATCTGACAGGCTGCACACGCAGGAAATCCTCTTTCTTCCCATTCCCAAACAACTGCAGCTCCACTCTGAATTCAGGCTTCTCTGTTGGGGGTTGCTCCCTTTTACCCGAGCCCTCAGAAAA
This sequence comes from Prinia subflava, assembly GCF_021018805.1. Classification (NCBI taxonomy): domain Eukaryota; kingdom Metazoa; phylum Chordata; class Aves; order Passeriformes; family Cisticolidae; genus Prinia; species Prinia subflava. The sequence continues at coordinate 36,524,404 of NC_086252.1, read as the reverse complement.
CTTTCACGATGCAAATGAGTTTTTTCACCAGAGTGCTTTCATTTGGAGGAAGAGAAAGGAATAGGAAGCGAAGAAATTTAATTTTTTATTTCCCATTCATGTTTCATGGCTTAACAAGCATCAGTGTGTTGTTCTTTATGTCGTGATCATTCTTTGTGAGATAAAGATAAAAAGGGATAACTTGCTGGAATTGTTGGTTTTTTATTTTGGGTTTTTTTTTAAATGTTATAGCTTTTTGGTCATACAGGGTCAAATAGCATGAATTATGACGAATTTTTAGGTTTCTCCTTAAAAAGAAAAGCTCATTGTAATATGAGGCATTTGGCTTTATTACCACTCATCAAAACGGGCTTTTGGCAGCATTTTATCACCACCAAACTCATTGGCATATAAAAAAAAAAAAAAACAAACCAGAAGCAGTTCTGCGAGGCAGGGAGGGAAATGTGATGGGAAGGTCCCTTACATCACTTGAGCAAGGTTTTTATTTTTTATTTTTTTATTTTCCGACCAGATGAAGCCGTGGCGGCGCCGTTCAGGTTCTGTCGCTGAAGGCCATCGTAAACCCCTGTTTTCATGGGGCTGTGGATCGTTACTGAGCCATTAAAAACTAAACTACCTCCAAAACTGGTGCTTTGTGCAGGGCTCAGCTTGGGAAGGGGAATGTGCCGGGGTGTTTTTAAATTAGGGAAGGTATTTGTTGGTTAAAAAGGTCAGGCAGCCAATATTTATTTACACTGCTCAGTTTTAAGGCTGTTGCATCTGAGTGTTCAAGCCTCTATACAAGAGGAGGTTTTTAAAGTGTCCATTTGTCTTTTTGGTTCCCCAAAACCGAGTTTTGTGGGAAGGCATTAACTTAATAGTGAGATTTATTGTGTCCTGATTGCACACAGACTTGAGCTTATGCACAGTTTTATACACTTGGAATTTTACCCGGGGTGGAGGAAAGCTGCAGCCACCCCTGCTGCTTGTGTGGGGCTGGAAAAGGAACATTTTCCTACCCAGAACCCTTTTTCTACCCAGCACCTTTCACTCTATGGTGCACCACTAATATCTGCCATTGTTACTGCAATTATAACAATGGTAATAATGAATAACCATAATTTTATTGCAAATCCATGGTTTGGTTTGCTCAAGTGTCTGCAGAGAGAAGATCCTTCAGTTCTTTCATGCTGTTTTCTCTCTGAACATGGAACTTTTTTCTCCATCATTTTATAGGATCTGATGAAACCTTCTATAACCTACATAATTAGGAGCCCTTCAAATGCAGTTGGTATTGTAGTGCAAGCAGTATCTTTTGCTGTGAGGTAGGTGAGATGTTACGTTTGCTGTGGGAGAAGCAAACATCTTGGGAATTTTATTGTGTCACAGTGTTGTAAAATTGCTAAACAGGATCGTCTGAACACAACATTTTCCATGTGTGTTCCCTGTAGAAAAGCCCGTGTAATTCTAATTTTCCATTTCAGTCATCTGCCCCATCTTCTCTAACAAGAAACTTTTGTTCTGCCTTTCAGTGGTATTATTCATTTCCCTGCATTTTGCAGAATTAAATCACCTAAGTAATGACACATTAAAATGAACAAAAATAAGGGTGGTGGTTTGAGGAACGCCCTCTGAGCTGGGTATCTGATAATGGGATATTCATCCCTTAACAGGGATGCAAAATGCATCAGCTGCTCTGTGACCTTCAAAGCCTAATTCTTCTCAGGTAATAATATGCACCTGAGTTTTAAAATGAAGATATAAACCCTGTGATTGGAGAGGAAAAGTGTCACTCCAGCACTGATTTTCTGATTTAAGTCCAGTTAAAATGTCTGATGAACCAAATATATACATGAACCGTGTGCATTCTTTGTTATAATGTGCTGCTGTAAGAAAAAAGATGAGAAAAAAGCAGAGGGAAGGTGGTGAGAAAAAGCAGAGAGGGTATTTAAAGTGAACAGCCTGTGCTGAGGGTGAAACAAGCAGGAGGACACAGGAGGGGATGGAAGGACCTGCTGGCAGCTCAGTCTTACTTTGCTGTAAACTGTGGGATAAATGCAGTTGTGTGTGAAGAGCCCACACAACTCTTACTGCTGGATATTTTATTGTGGGGCCAAAAAAGTGCAAGGTCCCTCCCTTCAGAGGCTCCTTGGAAAGATCTGAAACCCCCTCAGCTTGATGTAAATAAAGGATAAAGCCCAGAAATGGGACAATTTCAATTCTGGAAAGCTTTAAAATGCCCTCAGCTTGGTGTGAATAAAGGGTAAAGCCCAGAAATGAGACAATTTCAATTCTGGATTGTTTAAAACCCCCTCAGCTTGGTGTAAATAAAGGGTAAAGCCCAGAAATGAGACAATTTCAATTCTGGATAGCTCTGAAACTCCCTCAGCTCGGTGTGAATAAAGGGTAAAGCCCAGAAACGGGACGGTTTCAATTTTACGCTTTTTAAAAGTGGACCTCAATTCTTATTTCCCAGCCTGGTCCCTGCAGCTGAAGTGTGGGTTTGGGGCCGTGGGACTTTGTCACGGGAGGTTAATGTTGGCTGGAGAGAGCAGGAGGGCTGGGAAGAGGGGATGTGTGTGGAGCTCAGCGCCAGCTCACGTGGAAGGAGCGTTACAGCTCCAAAACGCACAAAAACCTCAATTTCTCCCCGTTTCTCTCCACGTTTCTGCTGCTGAGCTTGGATTTGCAATTGTCACGCGTAACTGGCAGGATGAGGCAGGGCTGTGTTGAATGCCAAAGGAAAAATGTTTGTTTTCAAGCACTTTTCGTTCACGTTTCTTGCCTTGCAGACACGGTGGGTCTGTTTGCAGTGCAAAAAAAGCAGAATTTAGCACTCGGCGGTGGCTGCCAACATCAGCGAGGTCCTCGGGGATGCTCGAGGGGCAGGGAGAGATGAAATGCCCTTTGTGGAGCCCTACCTGACTTGTAAATATTGTTTGTTGTGTGGCTTTGTTCAGCAGCTACTTATTTCTCCTAAATAACCTCACAACTGCACGATTTCAAGAGAGAAATCAGCTTGCCTAGCTCAGAAAGCTGCATGTATATCTTATATATATATATATAAATATACATAGATATTTTAATTTTTTTTGCCTGCTAAAACCCCTATAGAAGTACATTAATGCACTTGAAGAATACTCAAAATGCACCACCACATTTTCAGGGAGGCTCTCATTATTCCAGGATGAGTTAGCCTATCCGAATTAGATATACATTAGCAAAGGGATTTGGGTAGACATGTCTATATGGATTAAACAGAGCTGCACTTTGCTTCCCTGAGGTTTTTTAAATTTTTTTTCCCTTTTTTTGCCTCCCCTCCCCTCTTCTTCCCTCCTCTCCTCAATCATAATGAGAGGTGATTGCATTTATTTGGGCAAAATCCAAGCTGAACCCAGCAGAGGATATTTTCAGAGTTATCCTTTTTAGATATTTGCCGTATCAACCAAGATCTGTTTTTAGGCCCAGTTATTTAAGGCTGCCTTAAAGACTAATGAAATCGAGTGTGATGGATGTTACCCCGTTTCAGGGAGTTTAAAGTAAGTTACTTTCAGAAATAGAGAAAAAAACCCAACCCTGTAATCTTCAAGCCCCGCTTTGGTCCTGCTTTTCCAGATCATACATTTATTTTCAGTAGGAAGATGCTCTGTGTAATGTATATGTTAATCTTCCAAAAAAAAAAAAAAAAAAAAAGGAGTTGGTTCTGAATTTTCCTAACTAAGGAGAGCTTTGTAATAGAAGAAGCAGGCTGGAAAGGCACTTTAAAAATGCTGCTTTTTATTTTTTAGCCTCTTGGAAAGTTAAGATTTTCCAACTGCCCAAGTGAATTAGGAGCAGAAGTGGGAATCCTCCCCCAGTTTGTGCCTTTTGAGATGTGACAAATGGTGTTATTCCCATTTTGTCACTGTCTTCTTTGCAAAGCCAGATATATCCAGGCTTTGAATGTTGGAATCCTGCTTGGTGTGCTCTGAGGATTATAATTTTTAAAATTATTATTATTTTTACAGCATGATATACTTAAGAAAATAACCTGAGATAATTTTTTCAATTTTTAGGTAATTTTCTCAATTTTTAGATAATTTTTGTATTATAGTTTTAGGATGACCCACATGTATTTCGGAGATTTGTTTATAGATAACACTATGCAGTTATTTAAGGAAAATCCCCTGAAAGTAATAAATTAGTAGCAGTGACACCTCTTAAAAAAAAAAGATTCTGTGACCTTAAATTTTTAAATTATGGCATAATCTACCTTAAATTTTTCGGCTTATACACTTAGCTTATAATGATATACCAATCCAGCATTTCTTTGCAAGATTATTTGTTCTTCTTTATTTAAGCTGTGCTTTAATTTTATGTTTCTATTTCCTTATTGTAAAATAGCAGTTCATTTTTTTTAAAATTTAAAATATGGCACATATTTAAAATTGAGTGCATTGGGTGGTTTCAAGGATCTTTTTTAGTGTTCATTTGTATTTCAGTGGCTTCACAATTGTTCTGTCTCTTCTGTTCAAGTGCAAGTGTTACCTATCAGGCAGAAACATCTTCCTGTAATGCACCAAAAATATAATGGAATGATCGCTAACTTTGCAGAGAATAAAGTAAATAAAGATGACACTTGAAAAACTCAATTTACACCTGAAGAGGGCCTAAAAATGAGGGGGAAAAAAATTAATGATGTCAGTTCTGGGTCTTCAGTTCAACTGCATATTCACATAGAGAAAACGCTGCTCAAATGAGGTTTAAGGATGTGACTTGAAAGGTCATGAAATTCAGATTTACATCTAAAATTCATGGTGTTGTTCCTCGCTGTAGCAGAGATGTTGTAACAAGGAGTGATGTTACTCACAGGGCTGCGTCTCTGGTCGCTCTGCAGCAGAAGCCCAAGTGGAATTCCTTTGGAGAAGAATTTTATCCAACTGCTAGGACTCCTCAGCCTGCCACCAAATTCAGGCTGTTTTTATACACACTTCTAAAATTTCCATTTTTTATTAGAAATTTGTGCAATATGAATTTTGCTGGTTTAAAACACCATTTCCCAATTTCCCTCCTCAGTTAAAGACTTAAAATTAAAGTTTTCTTCCTCACAACCTAAAATTAAAGTTTTCTTCCTCACAGCCCAAAACCTTCATGGACTACACTTTTATTTTAATAAGGAAACAGAGGAGCACATTAAAAATTGCTCTTTAGGATGAATTTGAGTTAAACTTTTCCATTTTTTCCGGAGTGTCTTTTTACACTGCTTTCTCCGTGTTCTCCATATGTCTGTCTGTGAGTTTGGTGAAAATTTGATTCCGAGTATGAAAACTTTTGGGGTTTATTCCCATGTAAAGTTTTGATTTTGACGGCTTGGCATTTTCAGCCGTTTTGCTGGAAAAATCTTTATGCACTTAACGCAAAAAAGAATGAAAACAGTGATGCAGAGACTGATTCATTTAATGCCTTTTTTTTTTCTTTTCTTTTTTTTTCACATGCAAGGAGCCTTATTTGATGAAATTCAGCCCACAGTGTTCAAGAAACTGTCTGCATTTTTTAACTATTTTTGTCTGTCGCTGGAAGAGTCGTGGTGGGTGATGCAAGTGCAAAGTCAGTGCAGATTCTGCCATGGAAAAGGAGAGAAAAGAAGGAGAAATAGAAATAAAATCTCAATTGCAGAAATGAAATGTTTAGTTGCAAAAGAGGAATTATCTATCTCGACAATACCCTAGAAAATTTGACTACTTTTAGACTTCCAGTTTCTGTGATATCTGAGCAATTCAGATCTATTTTCTTCATCAGATTTTCTCTGCTCAGTCCTGAGCACAAATTTCCATGAATTTAGAGTAGAATTGTGGAATTGTTAAGTTTGGAAAATATCCTTTTCGAGTCCAACTGTTAACCTAAACATGGACCTTTACTTTCAAACAAATATCCTCTGGCGGAGGAAGCAATCAAATATTCAAAATCCTAATCATGACGTCAGTCCTCAGAGCTATAATAAATCTTTCCTCAGGAAACACTTTTATCAACACTTTCTCAAGCAGCTCCACATCTCTATTGGCAAACAAATACTCTTATGTCTACCTTATTGTTTTTTATGTCTTAAAAAATCTAAAAGTGAATTCAAATTTATCCCTTTAGGGATAAACCTTAGGGACACCGCATCAGGGGTGTTGTCTTTGCCATGTGATAATTTTTTCATTCTGAATTCCAACTCTTTCTCTTCTAAACACATTTACCCCTTGTTAGTCTAAACTAAATATTCCTTTAGCAGAGGCCTCACGAGGCATTTTCTTGTCCACAGTGCATTGATTTCAGCCTTCTGGCTGTAACCAATTTATTTCTGGTTGCACGTAGTTCTTGTATTCAAATATTGGGTGTAGATTGCCTTAGTTAGCAGACTTTGTCAAGAAATGCTCCTGAAAATAATGTTAATCATTATTCTGCCTTCGTTTCGCCACATATTTAATTTACAATAGATTAGTGCAATGACTTCATTGCAGGTATTTAGAGTAGATTAGTAAATTCATTTGTGCTGATTGAGGCCACATTGATTTGTGATGATTGGTTCCATGGAATATCCATCTGACCTGAAAAAGTATAACCGTGCCAGGGCTGTCTTCCTGTTATAATTGTATGGGTTTCTTCATTGGGTTATGTGGACATTATTGCAATTGAGCTAAAATAGGTCTGTTTTTCACTGTGCACAATTTAGTCATGCATCAATACATTTTTAATTAAAAGTGTATGACAGGTACAATAGTAGACCACTGCACATAATTTTCTAAAGCAGGCCATTCTCTCAAAGACAAGTAATCAGAATCTGTCTCACTTCATCAGGGAATGTATGATTTTTTATTAAGATATATGATTAAACATCTAAAAACTTTCTGCTAAATTGTCAGATTTTGGTTGCGAGTGCCTCACTGTGAATATTTCAAGTTTATAACAGCAAAGTGAGACATTCTTCTTGACAGGAGGAGAGGAAGAGCTCCCTGGACAACTTGATCAGCTCATTTTGTGGAAACAGTGAATGTTTGGATCACCTGGCTGGCTGTGTGTCAGGGCTGGAGCCACAGCAGAGGGATCCAGGGATGGCATCAGGAGATCTTCTCCCAAGGTCAGTGGGACAGCACTGGGAAGGGATTGTTGTTTCTCTTCAATTTCCTTTCCCTCTTCCCCTCTTCCCCTTTTCCCCCTTCTCCTCCTTCTCCTCCTTCTCCTCCTTCTCCTCCTTCTCCTCCTTCTCCTCCTTCTCCTCCTTCTCCTCCTTCTCCTCCTTCTCCTCCTTCTCCCCCTTCTCCCCCTTCTCCTCCTTCTCCTCCTTCTCCTCCTTCTCCTCCTTCTCCTCCTTCTCCTCCTTCTCCTCCTTCTCCTCCTTCTCCTCCTTCTCCTCTCCTCTTCTTTTTTCCTTTCCTATTTAAGGAACTGTAGGAGAAGACTGTTCCATGTCAAAATAAGACTAATCAAGAGAAGTTGACCCATGAGAACCAGAGAAGCTGTGGCTGCCCCTGGATCCCTGGAATGTCCCAGGCCAGGCTGGATGGGGCTTGGAGCAGCCTGGGATGGTGGGAGGTGTCCCTGCCCATGGAACTGGGTGATATTTAAGGGCCCTTCCAACCCAAACCCCTCTGGGATTCTATAACTTGTGGGGCACATCGTGATCTACCTCAGTGGTGCAAAGAGCTGTTGAAGAATTTTACCCCCTGGAAAGACTTTAAGATGTTTTTATGAGGATTTAAAAGAGTTATGATGATAAAAAAGCTTTGTCAGCCATTTGTCTTCCTCTGCCTTAAATACCAAAACTGATGCTGGGACCTGGAAAGGCTGAGAGTCGTGACATAACAGGGAGTTGGTACAAGCTGGATGAGGCTCCAGAGTGTCCTGAACTGTGGCTGTGTGGCTGTAACACAGGAACAGGTAATAAATAAATGTGATTCCATGCCTGTGCATTCCCCTTGCCTCTGTCTTGCCATCACAGTGATGGCAGAAATTTGGTATAAAGCAAAATGAAAGGTAAATATTAATTATGAAGGTAGGGGACATAAAGGATTATATGTGTATGTCTATAAAAATGGAGAAATAATAAGACTTGGGCCCCCAGAATAAAAAAGAAAGTTATTTAAAAATTAAATATTTTCCCTTATTTTACTGAATGAATTTAAAAATCATCAAAAGCTTTTTTTTTTTTTAAAGGCAACCCCAAAACTCTCTGTTCAGATTCATTGCTCTGATAAATGAAGAAAAAAAGAACAAAGCTGCCAATTTATGACTTCTCCAGTTAACATTTTCTGCAGTTTCCTCTTACTATTTTGCCAGACAAAGGCAAAATGAGGAGTGATATTTCTGTGTCCTGATATTTGGGCAAATTATGATTCTGGTTGTGTGAGGGGTGTAGAAAAGCCGTAGATACTCTCCCTGCCCACACAATATTTCTCTAGTTCTGAGTGTTTAACGAGAGCAGCCTGGAGGAGTTTCCCTGATTCTGGTAGATTAAGGGTCATAAGTTTTATTTCCACATGAATTTTAGCGTGGTATCCTTATTCTGAAATTCCCGATTTTCCTTATTTCCATTTTTTCCCCCCATTTAACAACCAAAACCTTTGCAGGAATGTTACCACTGGCTGCCAGAGGCCATTGGGGTTTCATCTGCTCTGTGAACCAGAAGAGGTTTGGCCAGCAAGAGCTGATGAGGTTGTCCTGTGTTTAACTGTTTTACTATCATGAAAATATCAGGAATAAAATAAATCACAGCTGCTGCTTATTCATGTTCCAGTTTATCATTGTGGCGTTTTTCAGATAAATAAATTGGTATAAAGTTTGGAAGAGTTCAAGGCAAGGTTGGATGGGAGTCTGAGCAACCTGGTCTAGAGGAAGATTCCCTGCCCATGGCAGAGGATTGGAAAGAGATCAGCTTTAAGGTCCTTTCAACCCAAATAATTTTATGATTCTCTGATTGGACTGTTCTAATTATCTTTCCTGTAGACGTTGTGGCCTGGAAGACCACAAGGAACACGACCAGCTGTGATCTCTAACTGCTTTCAAGAGCCTCCTCCTGGCTGTAATTGTACCGTGGTGACTGAGGTAAGAGAACACAACATCCTTAAAAAAATCACTTTCCACTTAGCTGAGTGTACAAACTCTATCACTCATTAATAGTAAATTAGTGGATGACTTTTGCAGGAAGTCGTTAGAGTGCACACTTGAGGTTTTGGGTGGCAGACGTTGCCGTGCATGTCTGGGTTGTTAAAAATCTTTTCATTCCCATAGCTCTCAAATCAGACTTTCTCAAGTAGGTTCTTAAAAAGAAAAAAAAAATACAAATGACTGTTTTCAATTATAGCTTTTGAATTCTTGTTATTTGTTCTCTCACAGAGATGGAAGGTAAAAAATCACTGTAAGGTTAAATGAAGTATTTGACTTTAATTGTTTTTCTTCAGTTTTCTGTATTAAAAATATTTCACTTTGAAGCTACATTTTTTGTAAGATATCAGCAGTTATTTTATTGATTTGCTTTCTAAATTGTAGTTGCCATTTAACATAATTTTGTCTGCTCCAGAATACATTCTCTAGTTCAGACATAGGAAGTGCACAGTGAGATTCCTTTCTGCTCTTGGTGTGTTGTTGTAGTTACACCTGAAACACTAAATATTTGGGTAGGATATTTTCCTGTTTTTCCTTTCTTTCTGTGTACATCACATTGGAGAAAACATGGAAAATTTGGATTTAGTTTCACTCTGTGTGTGTCCACCTGTACCCCCCACCTCAGAGAGCAAATAAACCCCCAAAACTCAGATCCAGATTTACCAGAGAATTCTCTCATCAGCTTGGAGAAATCATGCAACCTCCCCACGTCTCTGTGAGATGAAGATAACACATTATTCCTCTCTCTTTTTCTTGGTTTGACTGAAGATTTCTCAAGGCAGAGCTGCCCGGGCTGTGTCTGTGCAGGGAACGTCTCACAATGAATTGGAAGTTCGGCTCCAGGCACATCAGCATTACTACAATGCAGATTAATATATTTTTTTCCCCCTCTTTCATTTCTTTAAAGAAGATACAATCTACCTCCGCTTGAGGTCTGCCTGAGGTATGAAATAAGTGTAAAAGTTCACGTTTTTAGCAGCAAGATGTTTCTTAATTAGAGCTCTTCTTATCAGTCGGCTTCTTTTAACCATTTAGATTTAAATTTAGTCAGGGTCTCCCATCTGCCATATTCTTTTAATATTCCCCCCCATTATTAGTGTATCTAAATTATATGCATTTCTTTGTGGGTTGCTGTGCAATAATTCTTCCTGCTAACTAATAATGGCAAAGGGAAGATGGAAAGGTACATTCTGCTCCTGACGTGATGAATATTAATTTGGTGCAGAGCAAACAAGATCTGCCCTTGCAGGAGAACTTTGCCCATGACTTTCTGGGGTGGGGATAGATTTTTCTACAGAAAACTCTAAACATGAAAGGACACCCCCTAACCCCGCCAGAGATCCAAGAAAACCCCTAATTAAATGAATTAGGATATAAGGGCTATAAAATTATGTTTCTGCTCTGCCACAGCAGAGTTCCCAACCCCGGGGACATTGTGGAGCCAGTGATCAGAAGTATAAATGAACTCTGACTCTGATAACTTCGAGTCCTAACAGAGAAAGAACGGTGGAAAGTTTGCCAGAGAGGCCCCAGAGATAACAGTCAGAATTATATAATGTGCATATACAGGACAAAAAAAAAAAAAAAAACAAACCCTCTGCAGTGATTTTCTCCTTGGGGATGACAGCTTCAGCTCGGAATGTGACTTCAGTAAAATTTGTTGCGATTTGGAGACAAAAATAATGACTGCTGGCCAAATCTGGACCCTCGCATCGAGGCCGCCTGGCCGGGGATTTGGAGGGATGCTGCTTGCAGGAGGCAGAAGCACATCAGAGCTGCTTTGTAGATATTGCTAAGCCCCTTAGTTCTCTCCGAAAGAGGGGATTTGGAGCAGGGAATCCTTGGAATTGACACATTAATTTTCTCCTGTCCGTGCCCTGTGCTCAAACTTTTGCTTGGGAAATGTAGAGATCGCTGCCTTTCCTCCCCTTCATGGGTCCTGGGTATTCCTACTCTGACACTGAACAGGGTGTTATCTTTGGAAAAATAAAACAGGCCAGAACTGACTGACTCAACAATTAAACAATTCCTTTAAATTTTATTGGAGGATTTTTCCGCGGAGGCTTTAGCGTATTTTACAGATACTTAAATTATGTTAAAAACATACTGCATATTAAAATATACCCCTAAATATATACAGAATTGCCAATTCCTTATCATCCCAGAAGTTCTTTTCTGACACTGAACGCTTTTTGGAGTCCATCTGCCAAGTTTAGGGGCAAATTTCATCTTTGGATGTACGTCCTGAGTTGTTGTCACGCTAACCTGGAGGGATGCAGCATGCACTGAAATCCAGGAGACTGTCTTTATTCTGAATGTTGTTTACAAAGCCCATGGAAAAACTGACATTCATCAAAAGCTATGGCTTGGCCATGCTGAACATTTGCTTTGTTGTAGGGGAGAGTGGTCACTAATCCTTGATTGTCTTCTGAATTATTTGAGGACTTAACTATAGTTAAAATGTGACCTGAAACCAATGCCTCTAAGGGAGATGAAATTGCTTGGCTGCCACAGAAATACCAGTACAAGTCAAGAAAATCAGTTGCTTTCTCTAATCTCCTTTCCTTTGGAAACTTTGCTAATGAGATCAATTCCAGAGACAGTTGCCTTGATCCACAGTGGTAAAAGTCCTTCTGTCGGCAGCTAAATAAAGCAGGATAACCTAGAGCTATGTTAAAAACGGGGAGCATAATGTGAGGTGAACAGACAACCTGGCTTTGCTGAGGCAGTGCGGAGCCCTGAGTGTGTCAGATTTGGTTTGACTGCTAAAAATGGCCCCTAACTGTGCTTTTACCAGAGCATCCTCCCCGCCTGTCCTGCTGCAAACCCACTGATGTGACGTGCAGCTCAGATGTGGCTCCAGCTGGTTTTGTAACTCAGGGGGAGGCAGGAGGGAAGAAAGCAGTGAAAAAATATTCCCTTTAGCCCAGTCTTTAGGGGCTCAGCTGAAAAAGCAGATCTTTGAGCATATTGGGGGCTAATTGTCCACTCAGTGCCTTTCTGTGACCGTCAGCAAATACTTGTTTTGGAAACCAGAAATGAGACATTTTGTTCAAGGTAGGAAAAGAGCTAAAAAAACCCAAATAAATCCCAGACATGCTCTGCTTTCCTAGGCTGAAACTAGGAGTGGGAATGTGTTTTGGGGGTTGGAATTAGGTGATCTTTAAGGTCTCTTTTAACCCACACCATGGAATGATTCTATATATCCCTGCTAAACCAGAGGGTCCTGGATTTTGCCCCATGCTGAGTTCTTGGAACACTGTTGGAAAGGAGCAAGAGTTGTATGGAGAATAAACAGGAATTATGAATCTGGTCATGTGTGAGTGGCCAGTGCTTTTGTGGTTGTGTCAAGTCTAAGGGATCCTGGAAATGCTGCCTCTGCAGAAAAGTGAAAAGCTGGGACATCTTTTCCTTAGTAATTTTGCAGTGCAGAGAAGAAGAATTAAGGATGTTGATTGTGTTTTTCTCTAATACCAGGCCCTTTGTAACAACAGAGGTAACTCAGCATAGCTGTTATAAACAGGTTTTCATATTGAGTGGGAAAAAAAATGGCAAAGTCCTAATGATCTCATCCTTACCCACTTCTATCATATAAATCTGTGAAAAAATTTTAGAATTTACTTACTCTGCACGTCTGCAATTCCAAGTGAAAAAGGTGGGTTTTTTCTTTCTGTGGATTTTTTTTTCCCCTGTATCTTATTAATGAATTTTACCTCATTAGGAAATCCTTTAAAATGCTTGGATTGCTATCCTGGAGAATTAAGTCTTCCATTTATCGACAGAACATGTGCAGCTTTGGCAGGAGGGGTGTAAATCCCCCACTGTTCCCTGTCAATGCCTTCTGTCTTGCTGGGGAGAAGCACAACTAGAGAGGATTGCTCAGACTGTGCAGGCACCCTGACTCTGACCTGACTCCTGAGGAGAGGCAGCAAGAAGGGGGAAAGAGGTTTCATGATCTCAAGAAATATATTTGCTTTGTTTTAATGGATTAGGGTACATTCGATAACCCTTTTTTTCATTATTTATTGGATTTTTGAAAAAAAGTTGTTACATATTCTACAACCTCCTTGTAAGGTGACAGTGCCAGTATTTTTGAGGTGTTCCTTGATGGTCAAGAAGACCTAAACAGGAATAATTTATTAATTTTGGAGCTGGTCAGGCAGTAAAAGAATAACAGCCTTTATCCTAGTCTTTGTAAAAGGGAAATACACCTAACCCCAAATTTAATGCAAATAGAAGCTCATACAGAATTTTGGGCCACATTCTCAGCCCCAGGGAATTGTCAGAGGTAAAGTCAAGCCTGTAAAGTTCTAAGGGTGTAAATCCACTGAACATCAGTTTAAAGTGCCTCTAGCTCTGAGGACCCCACGGTTTAAAGATGCTCCTGTGTGTGGCTGAGGTTAGGCCCCAGCTGATTCAAGCAGTTCTGGGGAATTTCTGCACCCCAGTAAATTAATCACCAGAGGAAAGGAGCAGGGTTCCCACGAAAATTCCCAAGAAAACGCTGGAATGGCCACTCTGCTTTTTGCCAATTTTCTGGTTTTGATTATTGATTTTCCACTCTAAACACAGCTCAGTGTTTTCCTCTTGTCTTCTTCAGTGGAAGCAGAGGCTGACACAAAATAACCCCTGTGAATTCTGATGAATGTTTGATTGGTAAGGAATGCAGAAGATTTAGGGAGAAGAAATTACTTAATTAAGGCAAAAAAAAAGTGGAATTAAGTGGTAAAACTCATGTTTGTTACACCGGCCTCTATGATTTAATCATTGCTTTAAACCACCCTTAAAATCAACATTTATTTGCACACACCTTTGGGGACAAGGACTCCATTGGCCTGATTTGTACTTAAACTTGGGAGAAAAAGCAGGGATATTTGTGGAGAAGGGGCAGCAGCTGAGAACAGACTGGGGCATTTTTTACCTTGAGTTCTCAGGTCCTGGGGTGTAAACTTTGCTCTCTCTAAATTAAACTGGAGCAACCCCAGGCTCAGTTCTGTGACTCTGCACAAGGGTGCAAATGAAGTATTTGCTCAATGGGCCAAAGGACAGTTATTTTTGCTAATAAAACTTTATTATATTGATCTGCAGGAGACAGCACTGGACCCCAAATTTGCAGGTCCTGAATGTCCATATTTCTGAATTCAAATATGTATGTTAGGAAAACACCCATGAGCAGAAGAGAGGATAATTGGCATCATGTGAGTTAGTAAATTTGTAATTGGAAAGACGTTTATTATCAGTCCAGAGGTTCCATTTTGCAGTAAATTCAGGCCTATTTTGTTCCTGTCAGATAGGAGCTCACGTATTATTACATGACAGACCTTTGAGTAAAATGATACATTTTCCTCCAGATCAGGCTGTCTGGCCTCAGCAAGTTTATTCAGGCAGTGGAAATCCCTTATTAAATACATTTTTCAAAACTTCCTGCACTACTGTTTATTTATAGATTACAGGGGAGATAATCAGTGCTTTCCACTCATATTCGCTTAGTTCTTCCTAATGATACCTAGTCACACTCAGTCATGGTCATGCATACTCTGCTCCACTCACAGTAAATTCCATTCACAGTAAATTTGAATTCACACTTCATAGTCAATCATTTAACTCATTCACATCAGTCACACTGAATCAATACTCCCTCACTCCCCCTTTTTTTTTCCTTAATGCTCGTTCCTTTCCTTTCACATTTACTCTTAAACATCTGCGATCATCCTCGTTTGCTTGGTGTCTTATCCTTAGAGCAAGAACGTAGCTGTCATTAGTGGTAAACCCTCTGCAGCTCAGAAATTAAGAGGGTTATTGCAGGGCCAGGCAAGCACTGGAGAATCACAGGTGCTGCTCAAATTTCTTGCCGAGGGCAACCACCCTGAGGTGACGTCGTGCTCCTGATTTTTGGGGTGGGAATCTCACGCCCACGTGTTTGTTACCTCATTCCACACCCCGTGTGTGAGGTGCATCCCTCAGCCTCAGGTTGTTTGCTTTGGTCACCCTGGGGATGCACAATTAAGTAGAGTCGATGCTGCCTTTATTTTTTGTTTTGTTTTGGTTTTTTTTCCCCAATTTAATTTGATTTTAAACAAAGGTGAAACCCTGTTAAAGCGAGGTGGGAGGCTGAGGATGTTGCTGTGGTCAGAAAACATGGAAATGAGTCGTGTGGTGAGTAGAACAGGGTTTACTTAATAAATGGGATTTTACAGAATTTTTACTCTTTTGCCTCCATCTGAAACCTGGCTCAGAAGACCACAGACCACAGACCCACACCCTGTTCAGATAGGTTTGGTCCAGAGTCTCTGAACTCAGGGTCTGATGCAGGACTGAATGGGGGGCAAAAACAATTGCAGATATATTTGTGCCTTCTTTTCCTTCCAGGTGGCATCAGGCCACTCCTTTTCTATGAAAGCTTTGATGTCAAAATGCTAAAGATATCTTAAAGCTCTAAATTTCCCATGGAGCATTACAGCACAGAAATCACCAGGAAGATATCTGGGTTTTAAGGGCTACAAGAATATTAACGCAGATGTTTTACCCAAGGATTGAATTTACTGATGAGGAAGATATTAATTTTATTTTAATTTTTTTCTCCTTTATTTATATCTATATCAATGGTTGACAGCTGAAAAAAAAAATAGAGGCTGCATTTAACCCAAGGACAGCACTGAAAACATGATCTTGTTTATGAGTCCACAAAAATAGTGAGAAAAGGGGGGAAAAGGGCAAGGAAGAGGGTGTAAAGGCTTTGAGGAGGTTGCTGCAGAAGAACTGGTGGGCAAATCCTGGGCAGAGCCTCTTGTGGCACGCAGGAGTGCTCCAAAAGGAGGAGGGACAAGCCAGCCTTACTCACAGCATATTGTGACTTCCAGGGCAAGGAAAAAGAAACTATTGCATTGAATTAATAGCTTTGTGTCTGGGACAAAAGAGCACATCCCATGAGACGCAGAAGGATCGTATCTATCATCTTGAGATTGGCCTAGCAGGAGAAAAAGTACATTTGATAGACTATTATCCTAATTTCTGTTCTGAAAATCATGGGCTGTGGACAGTGGAGCATCAGCTGTTACCTCGGAGCTGCAAACCTGAAGTAAAAGGCTGTAACTGGGTTCTTCTTCTTTTTTTTTCCTTTATTCTGTTATTTCTCCTTAAGAAAGAAAGAAAACAAGACAATTACATGCTCTGAGGAGTCACAATAATCAATAGCAGAAGCCAGCAGGGAAATGGGTCTGGATAGCTGAGGCCTGAGGGGAGGGAACTCGATGTTTCCAGGACTCTCAGGTTTTGGGATGAGCAGCAGAGCTGGGGAGCACCAGACCCCTACGTGGCACCAGCTTTGGGGGGCATTGCAGAAAGGTTCAGATGGCATTAAAATAACATTTTCAGGCAGGTTATGAGTGTAAAGTTAACAGTGGAGGATCAGTTTGTGTTTCCTGGTCTCTAGGGTAGCACCAGGGAAATTTTATGGCTCCTTTTTTTGCACTCTTGGTGAATTTGTACCCTGGAAATGATAACAAAGAAAGGAAGGAAGAGCTGACCCATAAGCAAGGAGAAGTCGACAACTTCCATTATGTCTGTATCAATAATTCCTTTCACCCCCACCAAAATATTCTTCTCACCCTCCAGTTGTTTTGTTTCAAGGTTTGGGATTGTTTTTAGCCACATAGTCCTTAAACAAAGATTTCTGTGTCAATTAGTGGGGTGCACTTGGACTCTGGTCCCTCAGTGTGTGCTTAGCAGATGTTCACAGAAAAGCAAAGTTTACCCAAACATTTCTGAGGTTGGAGTTTGTATATACAGCCTCTCTCTTTTCTTTCCAAAGGGTACCATATTAACAATTCTTTTCTCGCCAGTATAAATATTTTTCCTGCAATTAGCTCCATAATGGTGCAACACAGATACTTGGAGAGGGTGTACTTACCCACTGCAATTTAAGTCATCCCTTTACGGTAGCACCCACCCCTGATGTATCAGAAATCAGCTCGATTTTTATTGAAAAAACATCTAAATATGGGAATAATCCCCTAACCTGTTTATTTTGAAAAGTGCTTTGCCTTCTAACAACACAGCCGTGGAGAACATCTATTAGCTTTGCTTCACTTTGTTTTCCTTATTTTTTTTTTTTTTTTCTGAGTCACTCTTTTGATTTTTCAAAACATTTTGGCCATCCACAGACTCCGAGTCTCCTTCCAGGAGAAACACTGAAGAATCAAGTGCATCTCTCCTTGCCTTTTTAAAATTACCCTTCAGGGCAGCGCACACACAGAGTGACCCCGGCTTTTGACGAACCTTTGCTGAGCAAAACGTAACAAGCCCTGCATGTTTTGAGCAGCATTTTCTATTCTGACAGAGGCAGCTCGGCAGCATTTGATGTCTGCTTGCTGGCCGTGGATAATGGTGCATCCTGGGACCATTGTCATCCCTGTCAATAAGAAGGCCTGGGGGGACTTTCAACAAAGCTACCTTTTGATTCACCGTTTTCCCCTTCCTTCCCAAGACATTTGTAAGCCCGTGGTCAGCCCAGGTCACTTTATTTCATTCTGATGTGCCTTGATAATAGCATCATGTCTGACAAAAAATTCTGACGGGGCCGCCGACGCGCGTTTCTTTGGTTCCCGGGTTGCTTTCCGCGCCTCCTCAATGTCAAACCAGCTTTGAAAGCTGCTGATTATGTTTGTTTGGGCCGAATTTGACAAGATTCCTGTTCTTTGAAGCAATTAAGCATCCTGAGGATGGGTCTTGAGATTTGAGCTAATTTTTTTAGCGGTGTGGGGAGCAACCAGAGCACATCCTGCGCTCTGGGTTTTGGTTGTTGTTTCAAGGTTGTGCTTTCATTGTACCTTTAGAAACACCTCAACCCAAAGGAAACTTCTGAGCTTTAGAAGAAAATCAAAAAGGAAAAAAAAAGGAAAAAGTGCAGCTTGAGAGGAAAAGTTTTGCATGTGTATATTTGATCAGAAAATGACAAGTTTAGCGAGCTCAGGTGCTGAAATCTCTGCAGAATTTAACTCCTCTGAGGCCACACAGTCTGCTTGCAGAACAGGTTTTAGGAGCTAATCTATGCTTATGAGGAGATGGCAAATAAAATATTTTGCTCAACTGGCCACAGATAACAACTCACAGCCTGGCTTGCTTATTGTTTAAATTAGCTGCAGGCAATTTAGCGTACTATAAATGGGAATTAGCAGCATTTTTAGTTTTATCAGTTAGCTAAATTGTTAAATGGTGTTGCTGGAGTTCAGCAAAGCATCTCCAGAGCTACACAACCATTTTTTTTTTGGCAGTCACAGATGGAATTTTGCATCCTGCCCCTATAGCAGTGGGCATGCAGCACACACACTTTTAATTGGGTGAGGGCTTTTCTTTTTTCCTTTGGCAAATAAAGATGAATTTATCACAGTTCATGTAAAACTAAAAAAGGCAAATGGTAATTTCCCATTGCAGAAAAGAAAAAAACATAAAAGGCCTTTCTGTTCTGTGCTGTGTTTTAAAGTATTTCTGTTGTATTCAAATATGTTTAACTTGAAGTCTTTATCATTGCACAGTGGAAACGACCTTCTGTTTTGTAAATAACCACTAGGAAAAAGTCCCTTTTTTTCATATTTGAAGACATTTAAGGTCGGATCCCACCTTATGAATGGAAATCTGGAGGTCCCTGGGAGTTTCTCAGTCTGACAGCAGCTGGGCAGGGATTTTTGTCTTTACAAAAGTGTGGAGAAGCTTCAGGAACATCATGATTGGTCCAAATCCACAGGGACAAGCAACCTCTGAAGCTCAGCTCTCCATTCTTTTTTAGGAATCATCAGTGCAAGGAAAAATAAACCTGAGCTGAAATCCCTGGGATGGAGTGACCAGCTGCCATTCAGGGCCTACCCACACGTGCAGGACATTCCTGTGTCCCCTCCCACCAACACCCAGTTCAAGGTCCATCTTCACAGGCTGCTCCCCTTCCCCTTTCTGCCTGCAGCCTCTATGACCAGTGGAGGCAAAATTCCATGCCTCAATTTCCCTGGAGGTGTGAGAGGGCTGTAAGTATAAATCTCCTTTTCAAAGGGATTTGACATCTCCAGTTGGAAGCAGCACGGTGCGTTGGCACCAAACGTAAACCAGACTCTTTTCCTTTTTATTAGAGTTAGTATTTAGTTTTAATATTATGACTGAAATGACAGCCTCTCATTTTCATACATTTCTGCTTTCATTCCCAGTTATTATTTGGGTTATATTACCTTCAAAACATGTTTTTATGGAGTTATAATGACTACAGATGAAAACGCAGCTAATAGTTACCTACCGCAAATTTATGCATTTTTCTTGCTCATAACCTTTCAAAATTGCAAATTTTCCCGAGGAATTAAACTACTTTTGAATTTGGGAGAGATCTTCCCTTTCTCTCCTACATTCTGAGTCAGGATAACAATTTCTGTCCTCGAAATGCCCCCACAGCCTTGTCTGAAGGTTTCCAAAAAAAGAACCAGAATGTAGAAGAAGGGATTGGTTTTGTTTTCTTTTCACTGGTATTCTTTTCAGAAATACAGTTATTTCCTTGGAATTATTACCATTGCTTTTCTGTCTTTCATATTCAGTGCCTCTCTGTCAGGCTATCTATAGTTCTTCAGGGCAGTATTGTCTAGTTATTCTTTCATATTAAATGATTGGGTTATTACTTTTACGTCTTTAGAACATTTCATTTTACTGATTTCTCCATATTAAAAAGATGATAAATTATAGCAGCTATTAAGGGCCCAATCCTGAATTCTTAATGTAGTAATTTCCATTAGAGTTCCCCCTGACATAGATTTATATGGAATCTGATAAATTTCTGCTTGGCAAATTCCTAAAGAAACTACAGAAACCTGAATTAAATTAGTCTGTTAAAATAACCAACACGAGCCCAATCTTGTCAAGTGAGGGGGAGATGAGTGTGCTCTGTTCGTTAGAGGACAGGAGTTAATGACTAATTATTAAGCACCAAGGTGGGAGAAGTGCAGTGGGATTCCCAGGCACACGAGGGATTTAGGACTGAACCCTACTTTTGCTTTAAGCCTTACTTGTCCGTAGGGTTTTTTTTCTCCTTGCATTTCTAATCTATTTTCCTCTACTATGAGAAAACTGTGGAAAAATTAATTTCTCTGTTAATGACAATTCTGGAATAGTGCAGGGCAGAGGATGGGCCCTTCTTGGGTGGGGTTTGGGCACAGGATGTGTGGATCCCCTGACTCACTTTGGGTGCCTTGAGCTGGACCTGGAGATCACCAACATAAAAAGGAGATTTTCCATGACTGACCCAGGCTCTCACTTTGGCCTGCAAAGACATCTTGTGGAAAAACCCAAAACAATTCATTGCTCTTGCTTTTTGGAGCAATTTTCCCAAGCCAACAAATGGATGGACCTCCAAAATTTGGGTTTGACAGAACATCTTTTCCATGCTGTTAACAAATTGGCAAATTAATGAGTAAACCCCACACTGTCCTTTGTGAAATGCAATAATGATGGGATGGCATTGAGGCAAAAATCCCTAATTTTTCTTCTTGATCCTTTCTTATGACACGATGAGTAGTTTTTAAGATGTAAATATCAACAAAAAATGCAGTGCTATCAGTTTATTTTTTCTGGTGTGTAATAATTCAAATGTAAAGCTCAGGTCACAATTGCTGAAGTCTTTATTTGTGCCATTTGTGTGGAAATAAATGCATTTTAATAAAATAATAAATGCATTTTATGAAACTCCTAAGGTTCACTTAAATATATTTTGTCCTGCCATGTTGAGAATGGCTCGTGTGCTACATAACTTTCTAAGCAGCAAAATACTGTTCTCAAATTTCTTCTTACAAATTTTGGATGGCACAAAGTTTTTTAGCTGTAATTTTATATTTTGAATTGCACATCAATTAATCTGCTCTGGAAGATATATTAAATTATGTATTTAACCAAACAAAGCTTCTACCTGTATTTTGTAGACTACCATAATATTTCTCCTTTCCAATACATTTTTATTACTTGGGCTATCCTGTTTTTCAAGAATATAGTGATTTTCTGAAAACTTCCCAGCTAAGCAAATTCTGTGTCCTTTGGACCTAACTCTGAGCAATTTTGTTCAGTTATCCTTATTTTGCCTCTTGATTTTAAGTGTTTCAAATGATGTAATTTCTCATTCTGTTCTGCCCTTTCTATTGTCATTTATTTCACAGGAAATTCTCAGATGCTTCATTATAAATTGACCACTTAAAACACATCAGGACAGAGCACAGGGGACAAACATGGATGAATTCAATACTTTCATGGGTAAGAGTGTGCTGTAATTAATGTTAGAAAACAAACAGGAAGACAGGAGATATAATTGTGCTTGTTTCATTTAAAAAGAAATGCTTGTGTTTACAATATTTTAAAAAAGCCCAAAACAATTAATAAAATAAGTGCTTATTTGGCTCTAAATTGTATTTTTTTCACCCCATTTTGTTATTCTAGGTACTGAATTGGAGAAAAAATTCTTTACTGATCTCTAGATATGAATGTTCCTTCCACTTCAAGTTCTTTAACTTTGCTTCAAAAGAAACAAAACACAAAGGTAGACTTACCAGTTTGTCAGTTTAATGAAGTACTTAATTAAACAGAGGCTTCTTAGAAGGAGCTAAATTTCAAGAAGAAAGAAAAAGCCCCCTCTAGACTAACAATTTTCTGTGGCAGGAAAACCCTTGGCAATGGAAGTAGGGATTTATCTCGAGTTGGAGTGAGTTTTCTCTGTCAATTGGCATCTGAAAGAAATTCGGCAGGGAGAGTTGAGTGAATAAATAGTTCTCCAATGACTGAAACAAATGGATACTTTAACAAAATCTTCTGAATGTCACTCAAAATTCAGTCCCTGGCCTGGTGGCTCAGATTTTATAATACTGTACATGTGTGGTGCTGGGTTGTTGTTTTTTCCTTTCAATCTAAGTTGAATTTGAGGTTTTACTTTATAAAACTCTATCCCATATCTATTTAACTTACTTTGATCAGTTCCAAATGTTGACCATATTTTTGGTGTGTTTAGGAGGAACTTCATCGACTATTAGGCCTAAACCAAGAGTGGCTATTTAATTGTAATTTTAATTAATTAACAGGGTCTCTGGGCTATGAAATGTCCTTCAGCCTTCACACAATGTACAAGTCATCACAATGAGCTGGTTGAAATGTGGGTTTTCAACCATCCTGGGCTTTTATAGGGTATTAGTTTTGGAAAAAAATATGTACTCTATAGTTTACTTTGGCCTGACAGTATTTATCCTGGATGTTTGTAGAAATAAACAGGAAAACCCTTAAACACTAACAATCCTATTTGATTCTTGATGCTTCTTGGCAACTAATCACAACAACTCCTTGGTGAGGTCCTGTGTATGACATGTAAATATTTGACAGAAAGGTAAAATATAGATATCTGAGCCCCTTATATATTTAATGATCCCAAACAATTTCTTGGACAATAGGCAAAAAGCAAAATGTCACTTGTTTGGAAAAGCAAAGGAAGAAAAATCCGTGAACAAGCTGTTCCTTTCTCATATTTGCAGTTATTTTTTTCTTGTAGTAGCTGTTACATGCTGTTAATTAATATGAAGGCTAAACCCACTTCATTTTAGTTCTACATTTGTACAGACATTTAGCAAGGCCAGGTGTGCTTTTATTTCTGATTTTTTTTCAGGATGAAGGTTTCTCTGAGAATCTCTGTGATGTTTTTGCTTTCTCATCAGAGGCCCTGTCAGCAGCTCAGACCCCTCGTTTCACCAACATCAATTCCACCTCTTGTTGTGATGTTGGGCAGTCCAGGTTTGAGCCCTATCTCTATTCTGGGACACTAAAAATATTGCCTAAAACCAGTTCTAATCTGCCAAATTTCCTACCTTCCCTAATTATTTTGCTTTTATTTAAATAATTACGTATTTTCTGTGCTCTCAGTAATTTCATACACCCATTGCCATGCCCAAAGTCTTAACTTCTCCATAGCCATTGATAATCCAAAGTGTTTTCACTTTGAATATATTTAGAGATTTGAAAAATTGCTAGGTATTTCATCTTTTACCTGCCTGTAGAGTAAAATTTTTTTACATTTCACCTTCCTTGACCTTCTATACCTCTTATATTGCTCTGCTACTTTCCCACTTTGCCTGACCTTGATCTTTGCAGAATCCTAGGACAACTTGATTTGGAAAAGACCTCTGAGATCATCAAGTCCAGCCTTTGAATGATCACACTTTGTCAACCAGATGGTGATTCTCCCTCATTAAAAAATGTCTAATACTGATTGACTTGGAAAGGGAAAGCTGCAGCAGGTTTGTGGCCTGAATTATCCTCAGATCCATGGATTATATTCTGCCCCTGTGGAAGGGGCTCTCAATCTTCTGCTCACCCCGTGATTAGAAGCAGCAGATCCTCTCCTTGGTACCAGAATTCACAGGGATTTGCTTAAAAAATGTGTGGCTGTCCATGAAGAATTTGTTGGAAAGTATTCCTCAGATACTTAGTGGGAAATATGAAAAATGAGTGATAATGTGAGATCAAAAATGAAACTTTCAACAAAGTGGAGTTTCTTAAGAGGAAACAAAGCGGTTGGAAGGAAAAGGCTGATGTGTTTGAAACCACAGCTAATGCTGTAAGTAAAAAAAAATAAATTAAAAAAAGTCTTTGAAAGCGCTGGTTTAGAGCTGCACGAAGCTCAACAAAGAATTGCTAATACAGAGAGTAGGAATTTTTGGATAATTACAGTGACCATCTAGAAAACAAGCTTAGAAAATGAGGTTTGTGCGTTGTTGAGGAGTGCTGAGGGATGAGAGATTGGGGACGGCCGATTTTCCCCGCCCCTGTTTTGTCTCTGGGTTTTTTTATGCTGCATTTTGAAGATGTATGGAACATGTAAATCGGCTGTGGCTGCCATTTCCTTTGAAATGCTGCACGTTCCTTTCATTCAGGCTTTCAGAGAAGCCTCAGCCAGCAAGTCCTCCCAACAGAAACTTTGATTTGTATTATTTTTGGTGGCTTTATTTTTTTTTCCTTCCTAAAGGTTACTGCCACTGTTGGTTTAACGGTGTTTATGTGATCTTATAATAAGTGTTATCACTTTGTATAATTATTATGTGTGATTAATCCGGTTCACACTTGAAAGCCGTGGGTTTTTTAAAATTTTTTTCATTTTTAACCAGAGGGTATGTCTTTAAGCCTTTGTGTTGTTCACTTATAATGATAGCTGACAAGAGTCATCATAAAGGGGGAGGAGGATGGAAACTGGAATAAATTGTCGGGTGAAGAAAGATTTCTGGGAATTTTTATTTAGATTAGCATCTTCTACAGTAATTCTTGAGAAAAATGGTGGATGCAATGTTTAGTCCTCTGATAATTTGATATTTGGATGGATTTCTGTAGAAATCAGGTTATGCAAGAGTATGGAAGAAAGTTATTCAAATTTTTCAAATTTATCTATGCCCTTTTGAAGAAATTCAACCTACTTTAAAAAGAACTCTTAAAAAAAAAACCAAAAAAATTAATCTTATAACAAGTGTGTATTGTTCCCAGCAGGAGAGACTGGGGGAATTATGATTAAAGGGGATTTGGGACCTAAGATGGCAGGGGTTGGGAAAGCAGAACTGCTTATTTCTTAGGCTGAATGGATTCACATGGGTTTACTCTTCATGGAGAACTTTGACCATTCCATAACGTTCTCCTTTAAAAATCATGATTACAGTAAGTTGGCTTTGCCGATTTTGTAGATCTTTGTTACTGAGGGTGGAATTTCTGTATATTAATGAAATATCAGAAATCCCATTGTGACCAAAACCCCTCCAGAAGCAACAATGGTTGTGTGGACACCTCAGGTGTTCCCAACCTTCACCAACGAATTTGAGTGCCTAAATTGCCTACAAATAATGCACTTTATAACAATTAATCTCTGGCTTTCTGAGAGCTAAATTCCTCCTGGTTTACAATTCTGTGCTTTAATATTCAGTCTTTGGACTGAATTTATTTGGAAGTTGAGAATTTTTTTGATTTCTGAAGCTGTAATCTCTGCAAATTTTAAGACTGGTATTTGTATTACTTGATATCATTGTAGAAAAGGATTTTTATTGTTATTTGAATTTGTACTCAAATGATTTGACTCTTTCATTTAGATGAACAAGCACAAGCACCTCAAATACAGCTCCCGGACAAGGCAATAGTGAGACAATACCTTTAAAAACACTAAAATATTCTCATTTAAATGATTAGAAATTGAAAGAAATATCTGTAAGAACTATAACATATATTTATGAGTACAGTGATGCAGCTGTTTTATTTAAATGCATTTTTATCCTTTTTTTACATATATAACACCTTCATATTGACTTCAGATGTCGAGCAATTTAATATAGCATTTAAAACTTTAGGAGCCAGTTAAAATACTCTAGTCCTCTCCAGAGTTTCCATACTCCAGGAGCTTGAACTCTTACAAAATACTTTAAGGGAGAGATCCCCCACATTAATGAACAATCCATATTTCATATATAATTGTTTCATATGTAACTCTAGGTAAAAGTAGCTAATCCCACAACCAGATTAAACCAATTAACTGGGAGTGTGTGGTTTTCAAAAGGGCTCTGGAAATCGAAGCATGGGGCCAATGATGTGATGAAGTGAGAGAGAAATATATTTGTATTTCCTTGAAGAAACATTTATTTCAAAGATGGTTATAATATTAAATACTGCTTAGAGGGGGAAAAACAGTTTTAAACAGGATATTGAACAGAAGCGTGTGAAAAGTTTGGTGAAAACTTTTCTGGCACTTTTTAAAATCTCCATCAGCTCCATCCTTGTCTGGCATTGATTTTGTGAGTCCATTTGTGGCTGTGCATTGTTCACTGCACTTTCAGACCGAACTCTGTTCCTCTTTGACCCAGGTTTAGAAGTGTGATTTGTGAGAAAGGGTAACCAGTCCCTAATATCTGTAACATTGATGGCATCATCAAACTTAAATTATACAATTGTTTCAACTTGGATCACATTTAACATTGATTTATCGAGCTTAGCAACCTGAGCAGCTTCTTAGGCACAATGTAAAAAATGCAAGAAGAAGGGGAAATACTAGGAATCAACATATTTCTATTTCAAGAAATTATTGCCTTCAATTACTGTGGTCTACTAAATATGAAGAATTTCCCCACTTTTTAAAACTGACTCTAGTTTATTTTTCTTCACAGGACAGCAAATAGATTAGCTAAAATCTGGGAAAAAAAAAAATTTACAGCTTGAAACTGCGGTGTGTGACAGTCACAGCACTTCAACATAATTATAGTAAAGTTTAGTCCATAATAGGGAGGTTGTTAAATGATCATTTGTAATTAGTTGCTATTAGTGAGGGTTGGCCCTCGAGAAGGTAAGGAATGGAGATCAGAGAATCCATAGAATCCCAACATGGTTTGGGATGGAAAGGACTTAAAGCTCATCCTGTTCCACCCCTGCCATGGCAGGGACACCTTCCACTGTCCCAGGCTGCTCCAAGTCTCATCCAGCCTGGCCTTGGGCACTGCCAGGGATCCAGGGGCAGCCACAGCTGCTCTGGGAATTCCAGCCCAGCCAGGAATCCCTTCCCAATCTCCCACCCAGCCCTGCCCTCTGGCACTGGGAGCCATTCCCTGTGTCCTGTCCCTCCATGCCTTGTCACCAGTCCCTCTGCAGCTCTCCTGGAGCCCCTTCAGGCCCTGGCAGGGGCTCTGAGCTCTCCCTGGAGCCTTCCCTTCTCCAAGGGAACATTCCCAGTTCTCCCAGCCCGGCTCCAGCCCTCAGAGCACTTCCATGGCCTCCTCTGGTCTTGTTCCAACAGTTCGACATTTCTTGTGTTGGGAAATGTTTAATTCAATCTTCCTTGCCCTTGCAGAACTGTTGGAGAGCTCTTCTGATCAGACACGTGTGATCCATTTCCAGGCTTTAACAGCAACAATGCCGAGCTTGCACCATTTCCTGACCCGTGTGCCTGAGGAGTTGGTAAATCTTCAGTTCCTTGATATAAGTTGTCAAATCCGATCTCATTTACTTTTCATCCTGGACAGAGGATAGAAGTTTTAAATCACGGCCTGTCTTATTAGTGGTTGACCGTAAAGACAAACTCTTTACAAGCACTAACTTTTGTTGTGTCACAATCAAAACCACAGACACAGGTTGGGGTGATGTGAATGTTGCTTCTCCCGTTGCCCATCAAGCAGAAACTTAATCCAGAAAAAAAACATTTCATGTGCTCCACAAGCAACTCACTAATTCCAAATGATGCATCAATAACACAATCATGGCTGCCTTTTCTTAGAGTTATGGTTATCTGTTTTGTACTCAAAATATGCACATGGAGCAATTTCATCTGTGAGAACTTGGGAAAATTATATTAATCATCATAACAGAGTACAGCTTCTTTCTCAGCAGGAGTCATAAATATCTTTGAGCATTAAACCTCTTTACAATAACATTAATTTAATCTATAAGAGGACACTGCATGCAATAAATTCAGCTTACAAATCTGAGTGGGCAAGAGAGAGAAAGCTGGAGCTTACATTTTAATTTTTTTAAATTTTTGTATTGGAGATTGGGAAACAATGCCCCAAAAGAAGTTTCCCTCAGCCTGAAATGCATAAGACTAGGAAGGAAAACGGAGCTTCCTGATTGATTTGCCTCTGTGCTATTGCTTAGTTTGCTGCCATTCAGAAGTTTATATAGCTTAAAAGATTGTTATTGATTGTTCAATTTGGTGTTCATATATTTAAATTTTATTCAGGTTAGAGTGTTGTTGAAAATTGGGGTCCACATGCTAGATTGCCAGCACAGTGGTTGACAACACAAACATTAAAATACAATAATCCTTGTAGTATAAAATGGCCATTGACAGTCTAATTTCCATTTTGTGGTTTATGGCCTCTACTGAATATCTGATAATGTAATTATGCTTCAGTAAAGAATGAATCCTCTCTGGTAAACTGAGCTGTGTATGCAATGCCAATGTGAATTAAATAAAGTGACATCAAAGCTCAGTCAGGGCTTATTTTAGGAGCACATTTTTAAACATTTACTATGGTTTGTTCTACGGTAATGCCAGGGAGCAGATTTATGGCTGTTAGCATATTCATGTTGGAGAAATGTGTTACTTCATTCTTTATTTTAGCCCAGGAGAGCAAACAAAACAGCTTCAGTAAAAGTGAATGCTGCTCTGTGGCTAAGGTATGAAAGTTTTCAGATGATGCCACCACCAGCCTCCCTAAGCAGCACGAAAGGGAAGTGGCAGCTGTGCAGTCGGGAAATTAAAATGTAAAGAAAGCTCCCCCAAATTATTTACATGCCCCACAAATGAGACAACATTTGTTTCTTGGCAATAGGTACACGCTCAGCTTTTCTGCTGGGCTCTTTTGCTGCTGGGTTTATAAATGTATAGGAATACACAATATGATCCTACGGTTAAAGAATTTCCTCCTTTTAAATTCCAGTTGTCAAGTTATGTTATGCTGTTTATAATGCAGTGAATTATGTTCTGTCCTATCCCATTCACTGCTAGCATAATGCAACTTAACATCAGGCCACATAACAGAATATGACAGTTAAAATTTAAAAGTACCCTCATTGTATTTGTGAATTGAATACTCAACTGCGTGATTTAAAGATGGACTGGCATCTTGACTCCAGAAACAAGTAATGTTACTTGAATGCATTTTTTTCCCCCTAATATATTTGCATTGCCGTTTTGACCTTCTTTCCGAGAGGAAAAGAAAATAACCCTAAGCAACTGGCATGTATTGACATGGAGGTATTGAAAAGTTGGTGCGATGTTGCAGACATGTTCAGAGGAACTTCTGAAATCGTGGATTTGATGAGCTAGACTGAATCAGAATGTCACTTTATCATGTAAACAGCAGGGAGAGAGCCAAGCCCCGCATGTGGGGTTTAAATGTCCCAAAGCGTTAGCGCTGAGAGCGCGGGGCGCGGCTCCACCCGCCGTAACGGGAGGTGTCAGATCTCATCAGGGCTCACCCCGCCAGGACCAGTCTCGGGTTTAACCCCCCGAGATTAGGGTGATAAATTGTCTCTGCCCTTTGATGAGTCCTGAGCAGGGTGCAAAGAAACACACGGAGTCTTCGGGTTTCTCGTGTTCAAGGTCTCGCTCTCTGTTTATTATTTCTTATCTCACAAGCTCTTCTCGTGCCCTGCAGAGCTCCGTGCAGCAGCAGGGGCAACAACGCTCTCCTCCCCTCTGGGAGGGTCTTATACTACATATTACATTTCTATTATTTACAATTAATCACCAATACCCAACACCTTTGCTAGACAGGTCATATCTACTCTGACCTTATCCAAACGTGCCACCTCCACAGCAGAAATGTTGGACCAGAAGAAAAAGAAGAACAGGACCACGCCCTGAATCCTCCATCTTGTCCTCTCAAGTCCACACACCCAAAATACCTGCACCCCCAGTGATAAACTGGTTACTATCTATTTCACACTTTGGTGACTTGTAACTCCTGCTGCAGTGTGGGTAGTTTCTCCCATGGACTGAAGTCAAAACCTGCATCTCCCTGGGCTCTGTGCCAAGGCTTAAAACCCCCCTGTACAGATCCCAGACCCCCCTGTACATGTTCCAAACCCCTCTGTCTGGGTCGCAGACCCCCCTGACCAGGTCCCTGACCCTCCAGGGCGACCAGAGGGATGCCCTGGACTCCAACATACCAGCGTCATGCAACACGGCCTGGGAGCTGTTTGACACATCCTGTGGGACCTGTCAGTGCTTCAGGAGTCAAAGGTGCTCTCACCTGCTCTTTCCTGATTGCCGGAAATTTGGGTCAATCAGGAAAGCTCTGGACTTTTCCTCATAATTGTGCTGGTATAAATAATTTGCTGTTGCACCTCGATTCCCTCTGCTCTTCCCCTTGATGTGCTTTGCTTTCAGTGCTCAGAGCCCATATCCAGAAGCTCTCGTGCTGCACCCTCCAGTCAGGGCAGCCCCAGGAGGGACAGGAACAGAGGAGCAGCTCCCACAGCTCCTTGAGAAATAGGAGATACGTGAAATAGGATTGGATAAAAGCACAAGCACATGAAATATATTTAGAGAATGAAAAATTATGAGGTATTTCTTCTTTTACCTGCCTGTAGAGTAAAATTTCTTACATTTCATCTTCCTTAACCTTCTATACCTCATATATTGCTCTCCCACTTTCCCCCTTTGCCTGACCTCGATCTTTGCAGAATCCCAGGATCAGTGAGTTTGGAAAAGCCCTCTGAGATCACCAGATCAAACATCACCCTACATGCTCATCCCTGGACTGGCCCTCCCCCTTCTAAGGTGAAACTTGCATTTACTCCTTGGGTAAATAAAACGTCTTTGGAAGGAGAAGATGAAGGCAGCACACCTGCAAAGCCTTGGCTGGTTGGGAAACCATGTCCTGTTGTGAACTGTGCATGTCCATTTGAAGATGTCATTAATATAATTTCCTTTTCATTTGCTGTAGGATTGTCTCTCCTGTGTTACACTTGGATTGGTAACGTCTTGTGTAAGAATCATCGTAGGGTCATAAAATTCCAGAATTATTTGATTTGGAAGGGAACTTAAAGCTCACCCTCCTGCCATGTGTGTCCATCTTCCACCGTCCCAGGGTGCTTCAAGCCCTGTCCAACCTGGCCTTGGACACTTCCAGGGATCCAGGGGCAGCCACAGCTTCTCTGGACAACCTTTGCCAACACCCTTCCAGGGAAGAATTTTTCCTAATATCTAATTTGGCCCTGCCTTCTTTCAGATGTGGAAGAGCAGATTCAAAAAGAGTCAAGATGAATGCATTTAGATTGCAGACAGTGGACAGTATTAGTCAGCATGTTTGTGGTTTAGTCACTGTTATAAGCATTAAAAATATTAGTTATTATTATGCAACACCCTCACACTGTGCAAGACATTTAACAAACCACATAAAAGGCAGGGCTGCACCACAGAGCAATGTCTGGATGGATTTTAGGTGTGACAGATTGCTATTAGCTACTTGTTTGTGTTTCTTTGTGCTGAAAAAATTCCTAAAGGTCTCAGCCGAGGAGACCTCAGCTGTGCTTGGCACTGTTCAGACAAACCACTAAAGAAAATGGCCTCAAGACAGAGAAAAATCAAGGATTTGCATGGTGATGTCAGGATCTGCTCACAGAGTTCCTGTCCCAGTAAAAGCATTAGTAGAGATGAACCTACACCAGGGTAAAGGTGTTTGTGGAGCTGTTGGGTGTTCTCACCCAGGTGCTGTTTTTCTGACCCCACAAATGTGGTTTCTGCTCTCAGTTCTCTGTGTACACAGAGTTGAAGAGTTCCAAAATGCCAGTTTAAGATACAAATCTGGGGTACAGCTGTGGCACAACTTACATGAGGCTGGAAAGCCACCTAGGTTATAGCTGAGGGTCTCAGTGTTTTAGGCTCTGCCTAAGCCTTTCTTTGTGCAATCCTAAGCACATTAGAAGTGCTGGCAGCTTTTGGCAGCCCTAAAAATACCAACCCTGGTTTGGCCCTTTCTATGCCCAGATCTTATGGATGCAGGTACTTGGCACAGAATGAATAGATGTCGCACATCACCAGTTTGTTTCTTTGCTCTTGAACTCTTCATTGGCTCTTTGAAATAATTTCTTCAAGGTATTGAGGCTGCTTGTCCTGTTTTTTCACACTGTGAGCTCTTCTTGCCCGGTTAAAACCTCTTCCCAAGCAGTTATCCATTAAAATCTTGTACCCCCTTCTGGATGTTGGGGTTTTCCTTCACATGAATTGTTTGTCACAGCAGGCATGTTCCTGTTTTCTTTAGATCTTGCCCCTTTTTTACTGCAGCATTTTCACCTCAGAGCTTTCTTTTTATACTTAATGTTCCCCAAAATCTTGACAGCAGCAGGGGATATCCCCCCTCCACATTTCACCCTGTCCTTGGTGCTTCCTTTGCAAAATTTAACTCCTTTGCACAGATTAATTAGGAATGTTTGTCTTGGGACATAACCATAATCTCATCAACACCCAAGATTTAGTGGGATCCTCAGCACTGGGAATGGGGTTGGCTCTTGGTCTTGGATCAGTCCCACTCCTTTGAGATTTCACTTTGTCCCTTCTGTTTTTTGAAGTATCAATCTTCCTTTTCCATAACATTTCTTGAATATCCTTTCAGAGTTAGGTTTTTCTGTCTAAATATTAAGAACATCCACAAGTTAAGAACCAGCTTTTGTCACGAAAAATATATATAGAGAAGGGTTACATTTGTTTTCTGCTGGCACCCCTTGCTTGGAGAGAGAGTGAAATGCTCCTTAAATCTTTTCCAGCTGTCCTCCAGATATTCAGTGTCTAAACTTTAGGGCTTTTAGCTGCTCTGCTCTCCTTTCCTCAGCTTTTTTGTGTTCTTTGAGGGTGAGTGATCACCTAGACCTGCATCCCTGAGCTTGCCTGTTCTTGGGAGGCTCTGGCCATTCACCTCAGCAGGAAGAGCTGATAAAATCCAGGCTCATTCAGAGTTACAGTTTCTCAAAAACCACTTGGTCTCTTTTTAAGAAAATTTGTGCAGCAAAAGTGTTCAATGGCAAGGGAAGGGGCAGCAGGAATTAGAGGGATAACAGGACACACAGGATATGCAGGTTTGATTTTGTTCTAAATGTCTTAAATGTCTTGTAAGACACGCTCCAGTTTTTTGTTTGTTTTAATTTTTTTTTTATTTCTTTATAATTTGAAATTCTACTGGACAGGGATACCCAATATTTAAAAAATGAATGAGTTTGAGCATGCCTATTCTACAGGCTCGCCAGGAAAGTGATCACCACCCCTGGAAGTGTTCAAAAAACCAAGCAGATGTGGTGCTTTGTGGAAGTTTGTAGGTGTGGTGTTGTGTGGTCAAAGGTTGGACTGGATGATTTTGGAGGTCTTCTCCAACCTCAGCAATTCCATGCTTCTACAAGAAACTAAACGTGTTCCTAAATTTATGTTCCTAAATGTGTACTAAATTTTCCTTTTCCTTTCTTTTCCTGTCAGGAGTGTTGTCTTTTTACAAACATTACAACAGGAAACTTGCAGGTAAGACTCCTCATGCTGTTGTC
Source organism: Prinia subflava (assembly GCF_021018805.1). Classification (NCBI taxonomy): domain Eukaryota; kingdom Metazoa; phylum Chordata; class Aves; order Passeriformes; family Cisticolidae; genus Prinia; species Prinia subflava. Next base: position 36,491,254 of record NC_086252.1, on the reverse strand, counting down.
TTAAAAAATGAGAAAAAATATTTTTTATGCTGCATTTTAGTTGCATTTAAGCACTTAATCAAAGTTCTCTTATTGGAAGATGAGTACCACTAGACCTGGGCTTCTCAGCAGGTATAACCTGAGCCAGGTTTGTCAGCACAGGTAACTTGTACTCCATCTGCTCCCAAATATTAGCACCCAATAAGGCTCTTAGAGAGAGAGAAGCATCAGCTTAAATTCCTTTTTTAACTGTTTTTCGTATAAATTCAGTTTTGGATAATCAATTCCTTATTGTGCGTATGGAAAAGCATCTATTGAAGGTGTTTTTGACTTTCTTGGTAGAGTTTCTTTACCTGTATTTTAAAGTACAATCAAAAGTAATTAATTCATTCCTAGATATATAACATATGGATATTTTTTATGGATTTATGGCACATTTTAGAGAATGTGAAAATGCTGAAATTATTTTAAAAGTAATGCAATAGAAATTCAGGGCCGATTCATAGATTTATGACTGGATTATATTTTCCACAGCCAATTGCCAAACAAGAAGTAGATAAAATCTATGTTTCTTTTTGTCCAGTCTACCTCTTTTATCCTGTCTCTGGTTTACACTGACATGTAACTACAAATAAATATCCTGAATTTGACTTATTTATAAATTGGAAATTTTGTGAAATGTATTAACCCTCAGAAAACAGTTCACTGTATTTAATTAGTAAAGGAAAACATACTGCACACAAAATGTCAGCAGAAATTACAGTAATAATCTATCCTTCAAAACACTATTAATTGCAGTTGATATTTAACCATACATTTCTCAAAAATAAAAAAAAAAAAGGGGTGGACCCAGCTCAATTATTGGCTTGAACCTCTGAGAAAATCCAGATCTGAGTACAGGTGCCAGTTTGTGGAAGTAGAGGAGTATTTATTCTATGGGTAATATTTAATCTGTGGTTTAATTTTATTTTTAGGGTTAACTCTGACACAAGGCTTTTCTAGTCATCACACATTTGTAAGCCTTTTTTGAGTAGCAGGGTGTATTTTGACACACACAAAGTTTTTTTTTTTTTATCATAGTCTTATAGAATCAGAAATGTTTTGCATTGGAAGGGACCTTAAAACTCATTTTATTCCACTCTTGCCATGGGCAGGGACACCTTCCACTAGACCAGGTTGCTCCAAGCCTTGAAGACTTCCAGGGATGAGGCACCAACAACTTCCCTGGGCAACATATGGTGTTTCTGCTGAAATTACTAAAATATGGACTGCAACCCTTGTCTAAATTTAAGGAATTGACTCGATCACGTAATCCTTGAGAAATCACACCATCATCGCTCATCAACAGCCCGGTACGAATCCAAGCCTTCGAGATTTATTTTCTCCTACTTTGAAGGCGAGTAACTTTACTGACATATTAACGTTCTAGCTGTGAATAGAATATCTCATTCTGTTTGAAGGATAGTTCCCTCGATCCATTAAATAAATACCACGTTCAGGGGGGAAAAGGGTGTTAGACTGATATGCAAGAGCCGCCATCACTGGGCGCAGATTTATGGGGTAAGGGAGTAAAAGGAAGTGATATGGCTGTGAAAAGAGAAATGAAATGACACTTATGGGCACTAAATCCTCCAGAATTGAAAAATATCAGCAATTTGTGTTTAGAGCACACAGTATTTTGTATAAATGCGTTTTCATCGATAAATCAACGGTTTCTGGCGGTTACACCAAAATTTGTCGTTTCTGCCGAGGCGTAGGCTGAGAATTTGGTCGTGTTCTGGTCTGATTTGAGGGCTGGGAGCTTTCCCATGTTGGTTGGTGTCTTGCCCTCATCCTCAGTGCGTGGTTGGCACGGATTTGCCACCAGTTTGGCTCTGTGTTGGAGGTGAGGACTTTCCTCTCTCGTAAACAGAGCCCGATGATCCCGGCAGAACTCGTTCAGAGTTTGAGATGCATCCTGGGTGAGCAGCTCAGCACAGCCCTCATTTCCCTGACTCCGAGGCTTAGGCGCCGACGATTTCTGCTGGTAAAGTGTTATAATTGGATTATTGAAGTATTAGGTAAATTCAGTCGGATTTGCTGTTTGAAGTGGAAATAAAAAAAAAAATGCTGGGATGCTATTACTGCTTTGTCATACCTATTAACAGCAGATCCCAGTGTTGCAGCAACAACAGATTTGCTTTCAACTGTTTGGGCTTTCCAATGTGAAAATTGAGATCATTTAGGTGGGTGAGTTGGCAGATGCCTGTGACCTCCACGGACCCTGTTGGGGCACTTTATAAAGAGCACAACTTTTATTACTTGAAATTTCTTTCAAAACATTGCTTTGTGTTGTGTTTCTTCTTAGAACTGAAACATGTTGTGGCTAAGCTTGGAATGGGTGTGAAAAAAATGGTAGAATTCAGTACATTTTACAAAATACACAGTCTGAGTGTTCTTATGGTTATAATTTCTGCTTGCCTGAGTAAAAGAACAAACCAAATCCTCCCAATGCTCTAAACTAACTATAAATATGTAATGAATATAAACTTGTCTGTCAGTCTTTATCATTCTTTATTAAAGTTCTTATTCTTTATCATTTTTCATTGAAATCTTTGTTTCAAATTAAACAACCTATGACATGAAGGACTATTTAGCCAAATTCACCCAGCAAGTGACAGTCATGTCTACTCTGTTCTAAAGAATACATTTAGTATTTTCCTAACATTTTCAAATGACCAACATTTATTGAGACTTGAGGGGTTTTTAGGTGATTTTGAGAAATTTACATTGAAGCATGAATTAGATTAATAATTTTTTGGTTTTAATATAAATCTGGCTTTACCTAATCTGTGATGTTCGGGTTTGAATGATTGAAGCACCGTGGCACCACCTCCAGTTTTCAGTGCCTAAATCCTGATATCTGTGTCTCCTTTCTATATTAATATTATTTGTCCTCATTCATAAAACCATACCCTTTAAAAAGCTTGGAAGCAAATCTCAGTGCTGCCCAAGCAGCTCACAGGAGAGCTGCGTGTCAGAGATGCTTTGAAACAGCAGTTACAAATATTCCAAAAAAACCCCTCCAGGCAATTTAGATCCAGATGCAAACTGCTCAGGTCTTTCAGTATAAAACACAGCATGGGGCAAAGCATCCCATGTGTTCCAATGTGTGCAAAATCCTGATAATGATTTATTATATCAAGGGCTGCAACCTATGTTTCCCAGGTGACTGCGAGTGAATGTAACCTGATTGTTAAACAAGCTCCCTCACCTAATAAATGTGCTTTATTTGATGTGCAAAGCTCAGGAAGGAGGTTTGAGGGGCCCAGCACTCAGATTCTTCCATGGAGACATCAGGGCTGGAGGTTTGAGCTCCCTTTCTCAGGAGCTGCCCTAAACTTTGGGGTGCTGCAGATAAGGGGTCAGGATGTTTTTCCTGAGGTCTGATCCCCTAAATCTGCTACACAACTGCATTTTGGATTCAGAGCATGTTGTTGCCTGCTGGGAAAGTCTCGCTAAGACTTGGGTCTTTTGTGCCATGAAGTTTCTTGTTCACAGCTCGTGGCACCAGGGAAGATATGACAAGCACATGGAGATAAAAGAATGGATTTAATTTTCTGGAGTGCTTTAAGAAAAGCGATTAAAAAAATATCTTAGAATCACTGAGTGGTTTTTGTTGGAAAAAACCTTGAAGCTCATCTCATTCCACCCCCTGCCATTGGTGGGGACACCTTCCACTAGAGGTTGATCTAAGCCCCATCCAACCTGGTCTGGAATTCTTCCACTTGTTAATCATAAATTGGTTTTTTTCTGTCTCACTTTTTGTCACTGTTATGTAAATACATTATCAAAAATCTAAAAAGTAGTGGTCTGAGGTGGAAAAGTTACCCCATATCTTAGGAAAGTCATGAAGGTCACCCCCAAAGGATGAAATTTCCTTTGGACCATGATGTAAAATTCAGATGCACAACTTCTGTCCAAGCCTAGGTATTCTGTCCCTTCTTTGGGATGCAGCCTGTAGGGATTTGGGACATTTTAGGATGCAGTAGCTGAAGATGTCATTGTCCTCACCGATGTTCAACCCATCCCTGAGATGAGTCTGGTGGTTCTTGTGTCCTGGCTCTGGAGTTTTCAGGCTCTTTGGTCTCTAAAAAAAAAAAATCCATCCTTGTTAAACCGTTCTTTGAAAATAAAATACTTCTGCCAATTTCTTGTTTCTAATAATTTCCCATTGCAGTTAATCATTTAAAAAGAGACACACACACTGAGTCTGGTCCACATTATGGACTAATAGTCTGCAAAAGTCCTTTATGAAGTCATTTTTTGGTTATTATTCTTTCCAAATTAGGCATGTGCTAAAAAAAGCCTCCTTGTTTTTAATGTAAACCCTTAAAAAAACCCCAAACAAAAAGTCTTTGGAGGGAACTTTCAGTGCCTTATTCTAGCCCGTGGCTGGTTTTCACAGCTAAGTTACAACAGCAGCACTGGTTTAAGGTGGAAGAGCTGGCAAAACCTCAACTCCAGCAAGGTTAGTGGGCATCACTCTACACCCATGGTGTAGGCACACAAAATCAAATTTAGACTACAAATATTCTGCAAAACATCTTAAATGTAATCAACATTGACAGCAATTGTTGCATTGCTGAAGACCCAGAGCATTCTCAGAAATAGTTAAGAGGAGAAACAAAAAAAGTTGAATTACCTGAGACAATTTCTGCCCCCTTCATTTGAATAAATCTGACATCAGATTTCAGAGCTTGAAAATGAGGAATTAGAAAGCATCCAGATATCACTCAAATCAACTGTCAGATTAGAGGCTTGTAAAAATATTGATAAACAAACAAAGGAATCAAAATATATCCAAGAGAGCCAAAGGAAGTATGGAGGGAAATTGGAGACTCTATTAGAAATTTCAGATCCTTGAAGGCTGCTGGAATTTAATACAGGAATTATTTAAAATTGGTCCAGGGACATATGGGGAAAGAACACATTGCTGGCATAAACTGTGGAGAGTGTCCTAGTTAATATTTTAAGGAATGAAATGAAAGGTACACTGGGACAAACTCTGCCTGATAAGAGAAAGCAAATTTAATTTTGAGGGGAGGGAAAGTCCTCAGGTCTGACAGGTCTACTGGAATCCTTTATTGTTATTATTTCTGCCAGGAGAGACAAGGCAATGCAACAGACACCCTACACTTACGTTTTCAGACATCCTTTGACAGGGTTTCCTAGAAGAGGTTAATGTTAAGACGTGGAGCCACAGAATAAGTGGAAAGTTGAGTTTAATGGATTTAAAATTGGTTAAAAAAAACACACAACAAAATGTGGCACACCAGCAATCAATGGATCCTCTACCAGCTGGAAGGGTTAGTGGTGGGATATATTAGAAATTATCCTGGGTCCACAGAGGTTTATGTTAAAAATTATAGGGTGCTACATAATATTGAAAGCAACTTTTCAAATTTTGTTGATTGCATTAAATTGCAGGGAAATAAAACTGATGAGAAACAATGACATAAAACTGCTCTGTGAAATCATCTTTTTCTATCAGTGTTCAAAATTATGTGACAGAGCCTTCAGTGCAAGGGAAATCAGCAGTTTCTGTGGTGTAAATATTGCATCAAAAGAAAGTTAACAGACTTCAAAGTTTGTACTGAATGTTTTCAGGATATCAGGCAACTCTACCATGGAAATTCCAGAAAATGTTATGTGGGAATAAAACTTTCTAGTCCAAAAGAAGCCAAATATGTAGCACCTTTAATATAAATGATTAACAGGTGAAGTTGTGAAATTTGGCTAAAAGAAGAGAGACAGTCTGTGGATTTACTGCAGTTTATTCATTTATGAGCTCATTAATCCATGATAGAGCTGGGAAAATAATTAATTTGTTCTCTTTCAGGTGAGACTACAAAAAATAGCAGAAACCTGAAAAGTTTCAATTTAAATAGGAATCAATAGGGGGAAAAAAGGATCAGTAAAAATTGCTAAGAATTTTGTTATTAAAATATGAAGTCAGCTGATACAGCTGACCAAGGTGAAATGTTTAGATTAACTTTGAATTTTTTAACATTTTAATCTACTCCGAATCAGTTTCTTTTCAAATTTCACTTCAAAAATGAGCCCCCAGCAGCTCCACTTTGAAAGCGCCAAAACGAACTGCGTCATTTCTGAAGCACATTTCATTTCAAACAACTATTGGGAAAAAATCTCCTTCTTGTGGTCCGTTTTATCAGATGAGATCTGAATTTGTGATTAGATTACTTCCCAGAATTTTTCTTTTGTGTGAAATGTATTAGTAATTAGAGAAAAACTTCACCCACTCTACTCGGGGAAGGGGGGGAACAACAAAACAACATCTTTCAGCTGATAGGCAAATAAAAAGGACCCTGTTTGCAAGCAAGTTTGAATTCTGAGTGATTTTACAGCCTGTGATCTGAGATAAATTACATCCTTTCCCCAGTCTTAATACCCCAATTGAAGCCTTTCAGAGCTGCTGGGTGAGAGCCCTCATTCAGGGTGGATCCATCAAACATTAACTCAGCCTCAGCCTGATTCTGTATCCTCCCCCCACTATTGGTATTCAAAAAAGGTTTAAACCACAAGAACATTTCAGGTCATCTTCACTGATACCTGTGTGGGAGAGAAGCTGTGCTAAAAGAGGAGGTAAAACTCAAACAAAAAGATCTTTTATCAAAGTTTGAGGGCAGCATTTACCATAATTATCGACAACTCAGAGATGGGCGAATTTAAAAGGCACAGTGGGGTTTCTTCAGCTTTTTTCAAGGGTTTGGTTTTAGGTTTTTTTTTTTTCAGTTCATGAGCCTATCCTGCCAAATGTTCGTCTGAAAACAATAACAAAAGTTCCATTTCTGGAACGAATTGTTTCTATGAACCATGATCCCAGAAATACAAACATGGATAAATGGTCCCATTTTAACTTTGAATGCGGTATAACTTACTGAAAACAATCTGACAGCCTGCCAGCTTGCCTTCAACAATGGCACAGTACCAAAACTGAGGTTTACAGCCGAGAAAAGCATCGCATTTTAGAAATAATTTCTCAGCTGGAAAGGTAAGAGTGGAAAAAAATCCCCCCCAAATAAGAGCAGGAAGAAGAGGCAGGAGAGGAAGTGAGTGATATCTCCTCCACATCTTCTGGATGGAGCTGGGTGTCAGGGGTCCCTGGAGAGGGAAGATTGTGGCACTGATGGCAGGAACCAAAGGCTGGGAATGTGTCACTTACACAATGGCCATGAGGATTTACTAGAAAGCATCTTCAAAACAGATCTGTAGAATGGTAGACTCCTAGAATATCCTGAGCTGGGAGGGATCCACAAGGATCATCAAAATCCAGCTTCTGTAGCTTCGTGTAGCTGCGATGAAGGTTTTAGGTCAGTACCCAACCAGCTTGTGCTTGTGAGTATTTAGTGAATATTTACATTGTGACTTGGAAGATCTTTTTCTCTGCATTCCTTCCTCTCTGCCCAAATCCCAGCTCAATCTGAGACACATTTCTCTGTATTTGGGGATCGATATATTTTTATGAAATCCTTTGTCATTGACATAAAAACGTGCTTTTATACAAAAAACATCTAAGAACATTCTTGATTGGCTCAGAGAGAGAAGTAGATAAAGCTGCAGTGAATACACTGTAACTGGTTTATCATCTTGTTATTCAGAATGTAAAAGGAAAAAAAAAAGACACTGATAATCTATTTCTAGTTCTCATGAACTCTTTACAGGAGTACAATCCCATCACGTCAGAGTTCAAGTACACAAATAATAATATTAGTCAGAATATTCACTCCCAAAGCAATTTTAACACCATTCAAAATATAATCCTTCTGTGCAATATACCTCATTTAACAACCATTAGTGCCTTTTCCATCTCAGATCTTGTGTACCCAGTAATGATTTATTTCTGCCCATTGTTTGAGCTGATTTCCTTCTACCAATGGACGTGTACTAATCATGGGGAGTGCAATATGCAATGTGTGCTTGCCAGATATTTTTTAACTTTTGGCGCCGCACAATTTACAACAGAAAGAACAGAAATTACAAATGTTCTCTTCACTCGCAAGAAAATAAACTAGAGTAAAATAAAAAAGCCAACCAACCCCTTGACCAATTTTGCATTTGAGAAGGAGAGTTCATTTCTTATATCTAAACTAAACCAGTCCCTTAATTATACCACAGTAGGTTGATTACAGGCAACACTACACAGAATCCACGCATCTTGTTTGGCAATGTATCAAATTCAGGCACATTTTCAACTCAATATTAACTGTTTTCCTTTCCTGTGACCCCAGTCTTTGTGGGCACCCTCATCTCCCACTGGGCCAAATCATAGGATCTGTGCTCTGCCCAGAGCAAGGAAAACTCCCACCTGCTCCAGAGTGCCGTTTGCTGGAGCAGAAACCACGGGAATAAACACCCTGTTGGAACCCTGGGCACTGAGAATTCCAGGCTTTCTGTGCTGATGGGCACTGACCCCCAAGGAAACACTGCATTCCACCTGAGGCCGTGGAGAAGGCTCCCAAAATTGAGTGATAGCACTGGGATTATGGGTGTGGGGTTTGAATAGAAGTGTGTGATATCACAGGGTTGAAAACTTAGAGTTTAAAGGTTTAGAATACAGTAATGGATATAAAGCAAGCTGTAGGATTTAGGGCAGAGGCCAGTCCTTTTTTCACCTTCTTCTTCATGGGTCTGGGTGGTATTTTGTAATAGAAAAGTCCACATTGCGGACCACAGGTTGTTGGTTACTGGGTTAAAAGTAAAAATAATTTAGGTGTCATTTCTTAATTAGACAATTTGTACTTAAAAGGGCTTGTGTAAAGAGAGATAGGAGCCATTTTTTGATTAGTTAACTGGAAGTGCTGTAGAACTCTCAGCTCCTGAGACTGTAATACAGATAAGAATTAAACATCCGAGTCTGAACACGAAATACCATCTAGAGCATTTAATCCCGACTCTGGCAGAAAAAGAAGATAAAAGCAAAAATACCCCGCCATTAACCAGCAACGTGTAAACAGACAAAGAGTCAAAACCTTGCAAATGAGTTGCTCATTATGAAATATCCCCACAGCTTGTCTGAGTGGGCCTTGCAGCCGAGCAGAGAAGTTCTGGGTGCTTTATAAATAGGGACAGCGTGGCGTTCCTGCCGCTTCCTCGCGGAGCCGCGCGAGCGCGGCACCCGACAGATGATACAACTCCCAGGCCCTGTTTCCCCACCATAATTTCTCGTCTAAACTCCTAATTACGCATCACTTCACATTCTGAGATATATAAATACACTTTTTTTCAGATGTACACTGTGCTAATGGTATGCATGGGAGAACGGGAATGTTCTTTGGCATGAGTGCTCAATAGCAAAAGCGAAAATTGTCTCTCCAAACTCTGTTTCGGAGAAGTGAAAGCCCCCAAACTACTGAGGAAAGTTGAGGTACTTTGCAGCAACCACATGCAAAACGAGCTCTCAATGATTTTCTAGGTTCTGCGGTGCTGCTGGTGGCATGTTCATCACTCATATGTGGGGCAGTGGGAGCCCAGTCACACAAACCGTGATGCTGAAGCCAATAAATGCTTCAGAATTGGGGTTTTCTGCTCAGAAAAAAAATCCAGTTTGTTTATTTGGAGACTTGGCACTATTAATGAAAATGAAGGAGCAACCAGCAGGGGACTGGAGATCTGATCTAACTCAGTCCTGTAGCTGTATGGAAGAGAGCCTACAAGGAAGTCAAGAGAGACTCTTCACCAGGAGCTGTTGTGACAGGACCACGGGCAATGGGTTCACACTGAGAGTGGGTTCAGATTCGAGATTCACTTTAGGAAAAAATTCTTTCCTGTGAGGGTTAGAGGGTGCCCAGAGAAGCTGTGGCTGCCCTGTCTCTGGAAATGCCCCAGGCCAGACTGGAAAGGGCTTGGAGCACCCTGGGATCCTGGAAGGTGACCCTGCCCAGGAGCTTCAAGGTTCCGTTCAACCCAAACCCTTCTGTGCTTCTGTGAGGTCACTGAACCTATTCTGTCCTGGGGTACATGTCCCAGTCAAATCTACCCACTCATAAAGAAATATCTATGGAAATATTTTAATTTTCTGTCACTGGTTGATAAATGCTCCTAGAAGAATTTTAGGTTGGCTATAGCTTACTAATACTTTTTATATCATATTGCTGTAATACCAATTATTAAACTCTGCTTGGAAATTCAAATGTAACATCGAAAATGCCTAATTTTCATCTCTAAATCCCCAAAGTTTTTACAGGTACTGTGATGGCTGCCATCTGTATGAGGATCTGGTATCTTTTCCCTCCCAGGATTGATAGGTACCTCCATATGGTAGATGGGATGCTCAACTTTGCAACACCGAAGGCTTTTCTGGCGACTTTCCAGGAGCTGGAGGGCCAACCTAATTTGCATACACATTATACACATTTACATACTTTTTTTTTTCTTTTTTTTTTTTTTTTTTTTTTTTTTTTTTTTTTAAGATAAATGCACTTAGGATGGTTCGGTGAACTCGTGTGGCTTTCACTTTGATAGATGTCCTGGCATTTTTGTTGTTTGAGTTCCTCAGCAATAAAATAGTTGGAGTTGGATCCACCCTGCAATTAATATTATTTATTGACACTATTGCTGTGCTCAGGGTAAGGATGCACAATCCCATCTTGAAGAGCACCTCTAATTAGTCAAAGAAAGTTCTTTGACATACTTTATACCAGATCATTAGAAAACATTCCAATTTCAAAATTCCACAATATTTGGGCTCTTTTTTTTCAGAAAACAAATTTTCTGCAGCAAAATTTTTCATCTTTGCAAACGGTCAAAAGACAAGTGTGGGTGTAAAAGACATGACAGAAACAACAGGCATTAGCCCCAAACAGGTGCCCTCTCTGTCTGTGGATTGGGCATTTCTGGCCTCAGCCTAAAGTGGTTTTCTCTGAAGCCAAAAGATTTTGTGTTTGCCCAGCTGTGATGACTTAGTTGCCATTTTAACCATGTTTTACCATTTATTTAATCCTTCCTCTGGGCTCCACAAAAGGCTGATGGGTAACTGATCCTCCTCTTTCAACCTGAGCTGCTGAAAGTCTCCCAGGAAGGATGGTGAAATTTTCAATTTTCCTTGTGGGAGGTCGGGATTGCCACAGGTATTCCCGAGGTAAGTCAAATCTCCCTGGCTGTATCTGGTTTCTTTGTAGAGTCCAGCTTTTCAATAATTTCCTTCTAGTGGAGCAGTTCTTAGTAATAATATGGCATTAGAAATAAAATCACCTTAAGAGTGAGAACAAATATCTCTAAGTAGAGGAAAATCAATGGAAGGAGCTGCTGAGGGAGAGGCTGGGCCCTTCAGCTCACCACTGCTGAAGATGCAGCTCTCCACCCACACGCCTCCATCTCTCAAACTCAGTGAGAGTTTATTGGTGTGATGCTTGAGCACGGAAATTCATCAGCAAAATTACTGTATTGATCCTGGTTTATATTTGAATGTATAGGCTCATTCAATGCCATTTTTCTCAGGTCTAAGATAATGCTAAAGGACTTCATTTTGTTTGTGCTGTAATGAATTTTTTGTGAGTAGCAAACTTGCAGCAGTTCCTTGGGCAGGTAACTGTCTCTGAGGCTCTGTTTTGAAAGTACCTCATTATTTGAATGGATTTATTATTTGCTGGAAAATCCTAAAGGTATATAGGAGGCTATGTTTGGGAATCTCATAGCTTTGTTAGTCCCTCTGGGGGGAAAATAAAAATTAAAGTTGATGTATCTGGATGTGAAATTGAAATTGTAGAAATGTTGTATGTGGCCACAGAGAATGGGAATGATGTAAAAATATTTGATGTGAGTTATCAGTGGTTCTTGTGTGTTCTCAAATCCCCAAAACAGCAAGGTGGTATTTTGTTAGGATATGGATACAGTAACTGAGAGCTGGGCAGGAATTTTGGAAGGAATTTGGAAATTGGATTTTTTTTTGGGATCTGATCAGAGGCCAGGCTCAGATTTATAGACACAATCAAATCCTATGAAGGAAATTGAATTTCAAATGTGTTATCAAGAAAATTGGTGTGCTTAGAAATGGCCGGAGGAGAAGCTGAGCACAGGAGCAGTAAGAGATTTCAGTGTTTTGGACATCCCTCTAATTCTGTGGTATGAATAGCAATATGATTGATGCAGCAATAACTGCAGTGCTGCGGGGATCTGATACCCAGAGGGAATCAATTAGCTGGATTTTGGATATTGGAGCGTTATGACCTTTGCTTAGATCATAATGTTGACAAGTAGGAGCAAATGGAAGAATATGAGCCTTTTCTGATTGCAATGGACTGGAGATACTGAGAGCAAGGTGCAGATCCAGATTTGCAGGCAATAGATCCCAGAATATGTCTGGAGTACAGGAAGTGAGCCTTGTCCACATCTCCCCTTGTGAGATGGTACAGGAGGAAAAGCGAATTTAGGAGCAGCTCCTGGCATCTTTCCACTCTCAGGTGATCAAATTACATCCATCTTCCACCTCCATTATTGATTTACAGGTGAGTGATGCTGTGCCTTGCTGCAGGGTGACACTGAGCCAGGATTTATTTGGAATGTTTATCCTGTTATCCAGCTGTGGTTTCATCCAAACTCCTCACAAGGAGCTTTGAGGGGGTGCTGTTAGCAGAGCTTTTTGGATCTCTGATGAAGTACCAGCCTCTGCTGTGCTCACCTGTGGACTGGGAAGACAAGGGAGCCTTGGTGGACTTTTCTGGGCTGGAGGTCTCAAATGGAAAAAAAAATGGGCTGAATTAGGTGTATTGTGGTGATGGGCTAACAGATGGCAGAGCCAACTCAGAGCCACCTGAGCAGGGCAGCTGCCAATGGACAGGGTGCAGTGAATGAAACCACAGCTGCTGTGGCCAGTGAGTGTGGCAGGAGGAAATTCAGGCACAATTCTGCTGTTTAGCAGTCAAATTTGATGACCCTGGAGGCTTTTTCCAACCTTAATGATTCTGTAAGTGAAGGACAATATTACATCAGAGAATGGAGAGGAGTTGGAGATCTCAGGAAGAGATTTTGAGTGTAGGTTGATAAGCATTGTGATTGGTGAAAAAAGTTAGTGATAAATATTTTTCATCCATTAATTCTTTATTGAACTAAAGCAGAGAACTGGTAAAATCAGAGTTCTAAAAGCTGCATTTCTCAAAAGATTACAATTTATCTTTTACACAGTTTTACATTGGAAGGAGTAGACTTGTAAGTTTTATTTTACATATATGAAAACATTCTTATTTCTTTCCCCTTACAATCGTGTCGGGCTGATGATTTTCCTTTGACTGCTTTTCCCCAGCTGAATTAGGACTGTGTGGTCAGGTAGCCTTTTCCTTTTCTCAGACTAACTCTAAATTAGATAAAGACAGACAGCTCTGGCCTTCACAGAAATGTTATCCTGCTGATCCTTGCATTTTCCATCCTCCAGCTCATCTGCTGGTGAATATTCCCAGTTCTTCTCTATTTCTATGAGTCTTACTTTTTACTGGAGAAGCTCCATATTTGAGGCATGAAGAATGACAGGTTTCACGGCAGCTTTTTTGGAGAGCCTGGAGATGGAGGACTAGATTTCTGTGAGCCATTTCCACAGGCAGGGAGTTACAAAGAAAGAGACAGATTTAGTTGCATGACTAAGTTCCCTAAAACAAGAAATAGTTTTGGGAGAAGCAGTAAAGAAAATGTTCAAATAAATGGTGCAAAGTCTCACAATTTACTTTTATCTCTGAACTGTTTGAATTTCTGAGTATTTATTCTTTGGCTTTCCTAATTTCTTTATTTTGATTTACTTATCCTCCTATTACTACTTATCACTATCCATCATACTCACCTGAGTGACTTCTCCTGCTCCTGGGCAGGAGATGTTTTATTATTCCCTTTCATTGGATTCACTGGGGTCTCCTGCCTAATGTTCCTCACTTTTAAACTCAGCTTGTTTGGGATACAGTTATATAGAAAAGACACAACTTAAAGAGTCTGGGTGAAATGCAACAAATGTTATGTGTGGTTTAATTTTTTTATAATTGTTATTTGAGAACTTTTGTTGAGATTCCCCTGATTAGATTTGTGGTGGTTGTTTTTTGTTTTTTTGTGTTTTTTTAAACTGTGGTCACCATGGAAATCTTTAAGCAAAGAGTTAAGGGAAAAAAATATTGCTTCCAGACTTGTTTTGCTTGAATTTCCTAATAACTCACTTGCAATATTGAGTTTCGTATTTTTATGTATTTTAAGCTACCTCGTGCCACTGAAAAAGAATTAAATATTTCAAATCTGCCTCTAAATTTGACTGAAAGTTTTGAATTAGGCTGATTAGACTGTTACTCCCTTTCTCTGAAAGGGCCCTTGTTTTTTGAGGTGCTCCACAAGAATTTAAACTTTATAACCGTGAATATTTCAGGAAGACTCTACAAAGGTGTTTTGAATTCAACACCCATCTCTTATTCTGGTGATACCAATTAAGGTTTATTTTTTCCTCCATGAGAAAGGGCAGCTTGGTTGTTTTGATTCCTTTCAACTCTTTTCCAGTGTGTGCTTTGATGAGAATTAAAAGGAGAGGAATATTTTTCCTTTAGGTTTTTTTTCTGAGGAAACAGTCGCTGTCTTTGCAAGGAATGAGAAAAGCAGTGTTTGTTACATTAATTCAGTTGGAACAATCATGCCACCTGCAGTCACGACTCTGCATGCTGTGTGCTCCTGAATGAAGCTGTCTCTTTTTGGCTTCCCAAAAACTCCAAAGTCACCATGGGAAATGCCCCTTCCCTGAAGCACATCAAATCTTGGGGAAAGGCTGTGTAAGCAAGCAGAAGTCAGTAAAATGATCCATGTGGGATCTGCATTCCATTTTTGAAAGTTCCATTTTCCATGTGGGTGTTTTGGTTTTTTTTTCCCAACAATTGGAAATGGGAACCTGCACTTCCAAAATATTTTGTACTTAGGTGAGGAAAATGATCCAAGATGTTTTCCATCCCTGGAAGCGTTCAGGGCCAGGTTTTATAGGGCTTGGAGCAAGCTGGTCTAGAGGAAGGTGTGTCTGCCCATGGCAAGGGGCTGGAACTAAATGGGATTGAAGGTCCCTTCCAACCCAAAACATTCTGTAAATTCCAGGCAACAAAATATCCGGGCCTGGTAAATGAATGTGAAAAAGAAGAATAGAACAAAACCTCAAGGTGTAGGGCTTTGTTTGATTGCAGCTAAACGTTGCTGCTCATTAAAGTTGAATTCCTGGCAGCTGCACTGCGCAGATAGAGTAAAAGTACAAAACAATTACAGAAGAACCAATAAAATAAAAAGCCCTTTTGAGCAATGACAGCATTCAATAATTGTGTCAATGCTGCTTTAAAAGTTTCAGCTTCTACAGCATCTCCAGTCCCAAAGTGTCTCATCTGCTTTCTAATTTTCCACAAGATGCTTTTAATATTTTGAGATTGATATTGAACCACAGGGGTCTAAAAGGTTTCAAAAGATCTTGCATATGCATTTGGAACCAAACGATCAATTAGATTAATAAAGGGGAATTGTAATTTATATATGAAGCCTGTAAACTCTTGCAGAGAGGTATGGAATAAGAAACCAGGCAGCTTGGGGAGAGCCAGGATTTAAGGTGAGAAAACAAACACACTCAGTAGGGAAAAAAAAAAAAAAAAGGTGCAGTCAGCCCCAGTTTTGTTACATTAATCTGATGCTTCCTGTTACAAACATGGAAGAAATGAGGAATTTAATACAGCACCTGTCAAGGTAATTATCGTCTGTAACCAGTTGTACCTTGGGAATGGTTCTAGTGCAGACACAAAGCAAAAGCTTGTAAATGGGAGATTGTTATTAATTTCTACGAGCCGTCCTGTTATGGTTGAAATGTTGCCTTCAGGCTCTTCCTTGCAGTTATAATGGTATTTTTTTTCTTTTTTTTTTGCTGTTTCCTTCCTGAAGGATCGTTGGATTGTCAGTTTTATGTTGTCTTAACTGATAGTCATCAAGCTTTGCTTAATCATTTTCTTCCTCCAGCACGGGGCTGCTGGCAGGGTCCCTTTCCTGTGCTGGGGCTCCCCAAAACCTCTGGGGAGTTCCCATCTCTGCAGGGTTCCCCATGTTAGTGCCTGGGATGCCATCAGCAGAACAGGAAAAAAATGAAAACAAGCTTTTTCTGCCAGAAAATACATTCCTAGCAAAGTAGAAACTTCCTTTCAAGAAATCATGTCTTTACTACCACCGTCTTGAGATGATGATCAGTGGAAGGAATCACAAGTTTTTAAAAGAACCATTTACATTTTCATTTTTATATTATTAAAAAAACAAACAAACAAAAAAACCAAAACCACAAGAAGTTGGTTGCGTTTAGAATGACTTGGGGGGAAAAAAAGAAACAAAATTCAAGTGTTTTAGTCAAACCAACCCATTTTCCCAGACCAGTCTTTGTTAAAAATCTTTCATGGGCAACTTTTGAACCTCTCTAACCTTCAAGATTTTGTGCAATGGGTTTTTTGTCCTCTGCAGAGTTCAGTTTATTGGGCAGAGCAGTGGTGTTTTCAGCAGCTCCTCGTGCTTAGGTGTTTTTGATCTGGTGTGTTCAGGTGTGCATTTTTGAGTGCCTCGTGACAGATCTGAGCTCTCCTGCAATCGTTCTCTGCTGGTTTGGGAAAGCCAAATCTATTATGGGAGACTTGTGATCACATGCACATGAAATGGCACTAAAAAGGACTAAAGTTAGCAAACAAGGACACTTTTTTTGC
>NC_086252.1:35737051-35742051 GCF_021018805.1 Prinia subflava | reverse complement strand
AACAAGGGGACACGCACTCTCAAGTGACTTGGGTGAGGTTCATGATGCACCAGGATGCTGGGGAGTGAGATTTGGTGTTTTTTCCCTTTACCTTGAAGCCTTTTTATGGTGGTTCTTGGTGTCCTTGACTGTCATGTGACAAAACCCGTGCCACGAGCTTACCCTAAAGACATTTCAGGGAATTCATAGCAGAGATCTCAGATCTGGCCTCTGTGGTGTCATGTGGGGACTTTGAAGCTTCCCTGGGTGGGTCTATGTCTGTGGTAGGGTATGAGTTCTGGAAAAGAGCACCTTATCCTGCTTTTTCTTGTTGGCTGTGCATGCCTCACATGGCTTTTCTGCAGGGCTTCCATCTGTGTGCATAGCAGCCCTTGGCCCCTGGCATCCAGGAGGGCAAAGCTGTCTGCCACACCTTCAGCTTCATCACTGTGTAAATTTGGGGTGCTCATTTATTTTAAAGGTTTTTTTCTGCCCTTGTGATAGACAGCATGCACATGACAAAATGAACTCAAAGGAGAAACAGCAAATTCCAGCCAGGATACCATGAGCTAACAGAGAGTCCTCTGAAAATCAGTATCTCTTTTCCCCATGTTTTAAAAGTATTTTAAGTTTTCATACATGCTGGCCCAAAATAATTATTTACTCTGTACAACCAGTAGTAAAAAGAACCCAGAGGGAAATTCTGGCGGCGTTATTTCTACACAGCTTCAACTGAGCCTGATTCTAGTCAAAGTTATATTGATGTAAATCATGGGCTAAGAAGGTTGATTTAAGTCAATAGTTACCCTGGCATAAAATCTGCGTGAATATAATTAAAATCAGGCCTCCTTGGAGCTGTGCATGTGTGGCAAAATTCGGACCTAAATGTTGCAGAAATGAATTAATAAATGCAAAGAAGGTTCAAAAGTTGTAAAATTAAATATACATCTGTGAAAACATCCATCCAATTACGTAGCTGCACATTTGTGGGATGCATTTTACACTTCATGTGGAATTAAACTATTAGTAAAAATCTGTCTGCAAATAGTGACACTTACTTTAAAGGATCACATGGACTTATATTGTTTCATAATGCATCTAAAATAGCAGTTCCTGAAACATCACTTCCACTTTAACAAAATGTGTTACTCTCACACTGGCTAAAGCTCTATTTTCCTGAGGAAGGACTATTGAAGTACTTAGCTGGGAAGGGTTGGGTTAATACATGTAATTTCTTTTCTTTCATTGGACTTCCTTTTGCCAACTTTACCTTGTATAAATAATTTTGCCTGTGAGAGTCTTTACATGGAATGCAGATTGACTATTACTTCCTGAATAGATTTAAATTTAACACCAATTTAGTCACTGTAGTATTCCTATATTGGAAATAACAGCTTCCATAGGACTTCTGCAAAGTGCCAGAAACATGATCTCATACGTGGAAACAAATTTAAATGTGTTTTCTTTTACATGTTTTCTTTTCGTATATTTTTCCCACCTATGTTTCCCTTGTTTCCCAAATTCTCTCCTGTGTTCCAGGGCTGTGAGAAATCTGGAAAATTACCCAGTGAAAAAAGCCCCAGCTTTTAATAAGAATTGCCAGCCTCACAAGCATTTTTATGTTTAAAACTTTTTTCTTTTTATCTGATATCAGGGTATTTGTGCTTCCCAAAAACCAGATGCTTTTGAGATAAAACTGGGCTGTCCTGTTCATAATTTCTGAACTGAAACATGAATGAGAGGTTTGATCAGGAGTCTGGAAACCATTTATTTAGCTTGGATGTTGCAATAGTGATTGGCTCCTGCTTTGGGAAGTGGCCTTTCCCATGAGCTGCTGGGATAGCCCTGAGAGCTGGGCAGGGAGCCCCACCAGAGAAGGGGGCTGGAGAGGACCACGGCTCCTGACTTTGTCCTCTCCTTGCCATGGGAACAGAGAGGAGCCAGGTTTTGGCTCGTTGTTGTCAGCTCACACGGGAGGGCAGTGGAAGTTGTCACTTCACCATCCTTGTGGTAGAGCTGGAGGAAACCATTCCTCCCACACAGCATGAACCCTGTGGAGAGCAGACTGACACTGACGGTCCCTGCTCTACCCCCTGGTGTAAGGTTTAATATTTGTTTTCGCCTTTCAATTTTTTTTTTTATTCATAGAACCAAAACCAAATAAAACAAAATTCAGAAAAAAAAAAAAAAAAAAAAAAAGAAAAAAAGAAAAAGCTCACCTCAGGATGAGATCATAGCTCAGTGCATTATGGCTTGGATGCAAATGTACATTTTCAGTGGGTTCCTTGGCTCGTATGTCAGGCGCTATTGGAATTTTTTGAGTTATTTGGCAGTTAAATATTACAGTTTCCAACTTCTTCTTCATCAGCTTTTGAGGGAAAGAGAAAAGAGCTAATAATACACTTCAGTTTGCTCTCCAGGCTTGGAAAGCTAGCAAGCAACTTGCTGGAACTCTGATACTCCTTTAGCCTGCCTCTCACTTTCTGTAGTCAGAAACCTCTGTTGTAGGTGCAGATGAAGACCACCCTCCATCATTGGCAGGGCTTTGCCTGCTCCCTGGCAGAAAGATAAATTGCTGCAAATCAACAAGGTGCCCCACCTTTTCATGAATACCGTCTGTATTCAGTTTTCTGCAAGGCTTTGCTTGATGCAGGGCTGGACATGAAACTTGCTGAAAAGGGTTTTATCCATGTTTCTGTATGATTCCTTTCCTGGGAGTTTTATTGGTGGAGTTTATCTTTGCTAAGGATGCTAAAGTCTTATACATTTCCTAAAAGTCATGGCAAAAGAGGGATAAACTGGGAGACAAGGAAGCATCTCTCATGTGGGACAGATGGAGGGGCTCTCCTCAAATATCCCATGTATTTCTAATGGCTCTGGTGCTCTAATGACCATGAAACTCCCAATGGCTCTCAAACTCACCCACAAGGGCTGTGCAGGGGAAAAAGGGACACTGATGAGCAGGTCTTCTGTCCGATGGTTTGCCTTGCTGCCTTTTCCCTCCTACAGCCCCCATCAAATTGTCTTGAGTTACCCTGAAACGCTCCTTCCATGAGTGTCATTATCCACAGAATGGTTTTGGTTGGAAGGGACCTTGAAGCCCACCTCATTCCAACCCTTCTACCATGGGCAGGGACACCTTCCACTATCCCAGGTTGTTCCAAGCCCCATCCAACCTGGTCTTGGACACTTCCAGGGATCCAGGGGCAGCCACAGCACCTCTGGGAAATGCTCTGAGGTGCTCCAGAGTTGCAATCAGCCTGTTGTGTTAGCGGGCAGGCCAGTACAGTGGCTAAACAGGATTACCTCCAATGGAGCAAGGGCCCAACTGGCAGCAGGAGAAGCCACAGCACGACACTGGGATCAGCCACCATCGTGTGTGTTTAGCCTGTAAAAGTAAAGCTAATTGCTCCTGCGTTAGGAGCAAAGAAGAAGTTTGCACACTTTCTGCAGGTAGCACAGCTAAGGAGCTTCAGAAAGCTGGTTTGGCAATTAGATAAGCAGATGCAGAACTGCCATAAAACTTCTAAGCATGTCCAAGGGCAACAGTTACTGCGAAAAAGTATAATTTTATCATTAGGTCTAAATCTGTCCCCAGAACAAGCAGCGGTTTGTAACTTGAGTCTACGGCTGGCAAAATGTAAATTACCAATATCAGCTCCTGTAGCTAATGGCAGTTTTACCGGAGGGAACGTTGCAGGATTGGGCTCGGAACAGATTTTACAGACGAGGGATCCTGGTTCAGCACCGAGCCCTGCACAGGCGCAGGGATCCCTGCCATGTGGAGCTCATCTCTGATTCAGGATGACATGTGTCCACTCCCAGGACGTAAGGGCTAATACGCCACGCATTAAGTTAAAAATATAACAGCAAGTCTGCGTAGTCTGCGTGCCATTCGGGGAGCAAAACCCTCACCCGTGCATATTAAACTGAATTTCTAGGCTCATTTTTACATCTCTTCCCTCCACGCACCCCAAAGGATCGTTAGGGACGAATGGTCTGTACATCATCATTTTAAGAAACAATGATGTGTTTGTTTTACACGAAGGCAACAAAAAAATCCTCGCTGGCTTTCTATTATTTTTCCCTGTGTCGTGATTTAAACAGAAGTAACCGAGTGTTACACCCCTTTTTTCTCCCCATCGCCACAAAATACCTGCTGCAGATGTACACCAAGGCCGTGCAGTGGCTTTGCCAAATGCCAAATAGCAAAAGACCTTGGTCCTTTGAAGCTTTGCACGTGGGCATAACTTCATATACACGGGCAATTCCATGTCCTCTTTGGGACATAATTCTTCATAATTCCATGGCTGCATGAAAAACCTGGGTTTGCTCCAATTTCTTTTTTCCAACTACTTCTTAAATAACAACAGTGAAAGTATGGCTGATGCCCATAGACTACTGCTTCAGAAAATGCAGACAACTAAATCCTACTGTCCCCCAATTCCACCTTTAGAGTGTTCTTCCTTGCCTTCCTCAAAGTTTTTATTGCAAGGCAGAGCAAAAGAGAAAGTGTAAGGAAAAGTCCTTTCCTGATTTCATACAATGGAGGAGATAAACGCCTCTATTTAAATGGATATATATCTCTCTTATCAACTTAACTAAGCAAGGAAGGTGTTCATTAGCTAGGCTGGATTAAAAAATAAATAAATAAATGAGAGAGAAGAGATTGAATGTGGAAGAGTGAGAAGAACAAACAAGTCAAAGCATTTGTTCATGCTGCAATCTACACATCAATTATCCTGCTGTGCTAATTACCACCTTTCCATACCCCAGGTACCTAAGCATTCGCACTTACTCAGTCTTTCATGCCTCTGATCAAAAAAAAAAAAAAAAAAAAAAAAAAAAGGAAAGAAAGAGGAGGGAAAAAAAAAAGAAATTATGGAAGAGAAGGCAAAATGAACCCAGAGGTGAAATAAACTCTTAGATCCAAATTTTCTTTACATTTGAAAGTCTAAATAAGGGTCTTCATTGCGGTTTTAGAAAATGAAACACTGACAAATATTTTAA
The DNA here is from genome assembly GCF_021018805.1 of Prinia subflava. Lineage (NCBI taxonomy): Eukaryota > Metazoa > Chordata > Aves > Passeriformes > Cisticolidae > Prinia > Prinia subflava. The sequence continues at coordinate 35,737,062 of NC_086252.1, read as the reverse complement.
TTGTAAAGTGA
>NC_086252.1:35722051-35729551 GCF_021018805.1 Prinia subflava | reverse complement strand
TCTTGGCTTTGGTTTTTGCCTTTTTAATTTTTTTTTTTTCAGTCATCAAAGGCAATTATTGGCTTGGGTTTTGAAGTGCAGATTATCAAGGTATTATTTCCTTAGAAGTGCAATACTGTAGATCATGGAAAGCAAGAGGACCTGAGTAATTTTCTGCAGAGGAGAAGGCACTAGTCTGAATGATTCAATGAATGACACACATTTAAGGTTCTTCCTGAAGCATCAATACAATGTTTCTCTCAGTTTTTTTTTTTTTTATCTCCATGGGTTAAATAAGGTACTCAACACCATTAGAATTTTACTAGAGTGAAAGAAAAGCATGTTTTTCTGTTTTGTTTTATTTTAATATGCAGTTGCAGGCTGAGTATAAAGTTACAGTCTGGGAATAAACAAATATGGGTGATTTAAAGTCTGGCTGAGTGATGTGCAGGATGAGATCCTGGTTCCACTGAAATTAAGGAGGTTGCATCAAAATGCCAGAGAAGAAACAATTGATATTGAAAACAAGCAGTTGTCCCAGAATGATGAAATTCTTTTCAATGCTTCCAGTAAAATGCAGAACTAATTAAATGAATTTTTCTTGTATTTATTCCACCTGAACTTAAATATTAGGCCCACAAGCCTGGCTGTTCAGGATTGTGCCACAGCCATGAAGTGTCCAGGCCATCCTTGCTGGTGCAGAATCCCAAGTTCTCAGGTTTTGGCCTGGGAAAATCTGAGGATTTTCCTCTGAAACCTGGAGCAGGAGGAGCTGGGAGTATGGTGGTGTTTTATTTCATTGTGAATATATCAGGTACTTTGCCATTGGTCTCTAGTCAGTGCTTCCCACTTGCAGGAATTGTGCTGCAGCTGAAGTTTTGCAGTGATTGGGATTTATCCTTTACATTGAATGATCTTGTCTCTGGTGTGTTCATTCATGAAGGATCTTCCCATTCCCTTTCAGGTAACCAAGGTGGTACTTTTGTATTAAAAAGCAGATTATGTGGTAGTTTATAACTCCTGCTCAATGGTCCACTGTTAAAAAGGATAAATCTCATTTGAAATCCTTAAGGAATTCCAGAAAAGTTTTATCTGATATTTTTTCAAATACTAAAATCTTCAACTTACAATATTTAGGAAATTCTACCTCTCTCCCACCTGTCCATTTAATAGGAACTAGAAATGCAGCAACTCTCTCTGCCACTGTGTTATGAGTGGATTTGACTTCCTCTTGCTTGAGGGTGAGGACAAGTTGACTCATTTGACAAGAACATACAAACCACTCAGCCACAACCACTCAGCCACCATCCCAGTCTTCCTTGACCAGAACAACAACCAAAAATTGCTTTATTGATCTAGATTTACTTAGTTTTCTTTATTTCTACTTTTTATACAAAATTCATCCTGGGTGAATAACCTTAGGACAATCTTATTTTTACCTATGAAATCAAGTAGCTGGGGGCTCCCTTCCCAGATATCTCCCTCATAATGGAGGACCCTCTCAGATTCTTCAACCCAGCAGGGCTGGAGGAGAGTTATTCCATTAGCAATCATTTATGAGCTTAAACTCTTCCAAAGAGACAGTATGGGGTCTGGGTCCCTAAAAAATAACCATGATCAGCTGTTGTAGTTCTACCTGGGTGTGCAACCATGTGCAAACTGTGATTCAGGGCCTTGACAGCAAAAGAAAAAGTTCTCAGCAGGCTGATAGACATTATAGTGAATAAATTGAAGTTTACTATCTTCTAGAAAGTGCCAAGGAAATATTTCAACAGAAATTATACTTTGCTGGAAAATTTGTACTTTGTATTGTATAACTAAAGAGAGGCACCAAACATTTTTCTAAGGACTCTTCAAGAATGTGAGATTCTGTTCCCTATAAAGTCACACACAGAAATGCACAGACCTTAGGGAAAAAAAAAACATATTTTCCTTCAGTTAAGAATCTTTTCATTCTACATAAAAGCTAAAAACAATAATGAAAATAATAAAAGTATCTTTTGGACAAAAGGCGATAGACAGCGATACACAGTTCCAGCACCTCTTTTATCTCCTCTGTCCCTCATCATCAGTCACTACAGTGAGGAAAGAGAACTATCAGACTTGGAACTGTTCTAGTCCAGTAAAAGCTTTGATTTTCTCTCCTCTGCCACAATTCTTAGGCGTGCTGCATAGGAGTTATCACTGCTGTTTGCAAACAGCCAGGAAAAGGAAAGGGGATAAAATATTCACCTCCAAAGTCAACACAGAATGAAGCTATGCATCTATATTTCTCTTTCAAGGACATCATCAAAACTCATGGAGGCAAAGCCATCCACAGCAAACCATGAGGCTGTATAGATTTTAAGGTAATAGAGCTAAGATTAACTGTCAGTCTCCAAACTGCAAGCATGGTAGCCCTTTTAACTAAAGAGAAAGTTATTTTTTCTTCTCTGAAGAGGCTTCTTCTTCAAAGACCCTATTGATGGGAAGGTAGAAGGAAACCTGACATCATTTTGGATTCTTCCCAGCCTACCTTCAGGCATCTCTTTCTACTGCTTCTTTCATGGAGGCACTCAAGTCTTAGTGTGACAATTTTAAAAATATGAAGCCTCTGGGCTATTATGAATTTCTGTCCCCAGAGTGAAACACGGCACAAATCCTACAAGTGAGAAGATTCAGAGGAATTGTCTGTTTTCTGTTGTTTTGAGATGGTCAGCTCGAGACTGAAGGTGGTATTGTGGGGGGTGAAAGCCACATCCCTTTTTCGGAGGGATAACTCCTAGCTGCACTGGAATACTTCACACAGAGAAATGAGGAGAGAGGAATAAGGAAGAGAAGGTGAGAAAAAAGAGAGAGCGAGGTGATGGAGGATATGCTGGCAGATGTCAATGGACAGCTTGGGTGATTCTGAGGATGACATGTGTTTTCCAGACAGAACAATGGCATCCAAACTGCTAATCAGAACACAGGGTTGGCTCTGTCTCTCTGCTGTAAATCTTGCATTCTTCTGTCTTTGCTGTAGCCAGCTTTTTCAGTTGGTCAGTGGAAAAAGTGGACTAAATTCTGCAGTTATCTGGAGGCTTTTTGTTCCAGTCAGTGAAGGGGTTTAAAATTACTGTAAAAGTAAGAAGTAGGTAATATAGTTAAAATGCAGGTATGAACACACTGGTGATTTCTGCTGTATATAACACAAATAAATGTTGTGAACTAGGGGCTCTGCAGCCAGATCCATTCTGTTTTCTGATTCCCCAAAACTGAGGACACAGGAGCAGGCACTGATTTTGCAAAATGAAAGTGATTATTTTGTGCCTATTCATCAGAGGCACATCTAAATTGAACTAAATGGTATTAAATGTAAGAGAGTCTCTCAGTAGAGCTAACAACTGTTCTTCTTCCATCTTTTGTTCTTCACTTGTCTGTCCAGTCCTGAAAAAGATTAGAGTATTCTTATATTTTTAAACTAATCAGTAGGATAACTCTGAGACTAGTTCAGTTCTCTATGTTTAAGAAAGAGAAAACCAGAGTTTGGACAGAGAAAATGAAGTTGCACTTGTTATGGAGAGAATTTTCTTCTGCAGTTTGATTCCTCATAAGATAATGTTCTTGTAATTTCTTGCGGCTCAGAAAGTATGTCCCTAAATACCTAAAAATCATTGAAATCAGATCAGGGATACAGTTAAGCAGCAATAAGATCTTCTTGAACATCCTGAGCAGTAGACCCATGCCAATTCCATACTGATTTCAAGCAAAAGCTGAAGGTATATTGTCTTCCTCCAGGCTATGCTTTTGCTTCTCCTGTGAACAAGCTCTGTAATCTACCAGGAGAGAAGGCTATCTTGAAGGATAAATAAATAATCAATTATTTATGTTTCTAAAAGCATTCAGCTGTGCTCTTACTGCTGTGTAACCATTTAAAAGTATGTATTCAGCAGAGAAATTCCAGTCTGGGAATCTAGTGTATGTGATTTAATCAGCACCATCAAGATTCACAGGAGGATGAGTCTCCTCCTGGTTGTCAGCATCCAAAAACTGGCCCCTCCCTGCAGTGCAGAGGCAGCTACAAGGATAGCAGAGGCTGGCTGGCCACACAACTGCCAAAATTAATGTCTCTCAGTCAAGATATATAAACTATGATGAATCCCATTGTCGTTAGCAGGAACAAAGCAACAAACACTTCCTGAGAAGAGAAGCCAAGAGGGAGCCAAGAGCCTCACCAATGTGTAGTGTATCTCATCTGACAGTGCAACTTTGGTAGCAGCCTCAGGACTCTGGCTAAAAATAGAAATAAAAATGAAGTCATTTGCCTACACGGCATAGGAGTGTTCCTTGTTATTGGAGTTTGAAGTAGTATCACAGGCTCTTCTTCACTGGTTATTGGGGTTCAGAACAGCATCACAGTTTCCTGCTGAAGTCTGTAGTGGGTTTGAGTATTTTCACTGAAATGGTGTGCATGTAAAAGCAACCTGAGAGGTGAGACACTGACCTAAGCATCAGCTTTCGGGCTTTGGGATTAAGCAACCCTTAATCTGCATTTCAAATTCCTCTATTTTTTGCACCCTTCTAATATCACATCTTCAGGACAGCTGAGGTCCTGTCTGTTGGCAAAATGTTGCCTCTCAAATCCTAAGCCTTCTTATTTGTGGAGTTTACGTGTTGAAGGTACATTCTATTAGAGTCACCATTCCCATAGCAATTACTGTTGCCTGAGAAATTTCTAAAAATGTGTTTTTATTATCAATGTACCTTCCCTGAGAACAGTGCTTATTCTAGGGGGAAAGGAGTGGGTGTACCCTAAGCTTCCTGTTGCCATCACTTGTATCATCCTCGTTTCTCTTAGGATGAGAGACACTCATTAGTAATAGAACAGAGGAGATGGCAGTCACACACTCACACAAAGCAGGTAAGGCCTTCTCTGGTTAGAATCTGGAGATGACAAAAGCAAGGAAATGCAGGGGCAATGCTATTACTTCATTCTTAGATTGTATCATGTATCATTAATGTGTTTCACTGTGTTGTGAGCATTACAGGATTCTGTTATCTAAGAAAGCATAAAAAAGTACTCTGCTGTCTACATGGAGGGTTTAGCCATGTGTGAGTCTTTCTGCCCTAAATCATTTGCACACACCAAGCCAGGATACGTGCTCATGGCTTGGGATGTCCAAGAGCCAGCTGGAAGAAAGCAGTTCCCTCTCTCCTGTTTCCAGGCCTGCTGCTCCTGAGACTTATCCTGTGGTTTGTCCTCTGGTCATCCCACTGGCCTTTCCTGAGCAGGGCTGTCTGTGGACAGGTCATAAGGAGTGTGCAATTCTTCTGCACCCAAAGAGGAGAAAAGCACATTTTTGTCCTTCCATGGATACTTTCATTTTGAGCTCGCTCTGCCAATTATCGCCACTTTTTAGCAGCCTCCCACTTTCATGTTACATAAAGAGCAGGGAGCGATGGGACCTGACCTCCCTGCACACCTGAGGTGAGTGGGCACTCCCCAAAAGGTTGAGATGCCACGGCTGAGGCTGTGCACAATGGGCCAGGGCAGGAGGGAACCAGCAGCTCCCATCCGGTGGCGCGACCCACGCCGCCGCCTTTCCCATCCCTCCTTCTGCAGGGAGCCGTTTGCATAAATTCCTTGCAGAACAGGGAGAAAATTGATCCCCTACTTTTCAGCTCCCTTCTTTTACTGGTTGTCACAACCTTAACAGTACTTGACATCAATGGGAGTTACATTGTGGACTGGGGGCAGTGTTTGGCCCTTAAGCATAGTTTTTGCATGTTAATACATTAGCAACTGATGTCTTATTTGTTCAGTAACTGACAGAATAATGTACAGAGAGCACGTAAGAATGAAAAGGGGCTAGTTAGGTAATGTTGAGCAGAACATCTTCAAGACAACAGTGCAACCACTGTATTTCAAATGTCAGGCTAATTATTATCAACATTTAAATGTTAGCGTGGGCCATTTTTAATGGTGGAATTTTTCTCAGCAGGTACCATTTAGGGGAGAAAATGTCACATGTAGTTCTGCCATCGCATTGTTCAAAAAGAAAAAAAAAGCACATAAAACAAGGAAAGTCTTCATAGAGACAGCAAAAAGAACATCTTGTTTGCTTAAATGTGACTCTAAAATTAATCTGTCTGATGATAATATTTGAGGTATCATTTGTTTTAAGGAGGCATGGAGAAGGTTTGCTAGAAAATAACAGTTTCAACTGAAAATTACACTCACCAGAGATAAAGCATTTAGGGTTTTTTTGGAGCTTCATACTTGTGCAGGTCCCAGTTGCTCTGGAGCCAGTTGAAGTCTGAGCTGTGCACTCTCTGGTAACCCCTGAACCGAAAATGAAACTTGAATATGATTCAGCACAAAATGGAATGCAATGCCAATGATTCAGATGCTTCTCCTCTGGTCTGGTCCATCCCTTACCATGTAAACACAGCACTAAATGGCAAACACCACTGCAGTCCAGGGCAGAACCTGGGAATAATCATGAGCAGGCTTTGCTAGTCTGACTCTTACACAGAATTATGTGAATTAATCGCAGAACTAATCCATGTGTTGAGCTCAACGTTTATTTCTTCTCTTTAGTTGGCTTTTTGCTGCACCTTAGAGTCAGATGTGAAATGAGTGCCTATTTTGTGTTGTGTTTTCCCTCCTGTTGGTGGAGTTGCAGGGAGGATTTCTTTGGGCTCTTCTCTGTGGACTTGAAGTAACTTGTGCCTGTGCTGTCTCTGCAGCTCCATCTCAAACATAAGGTTTGGGTGAAGCTTGAAATCTCTTGTTTGACCCAGTGGAAAGAACAGAGTGGAGTTCGGATGTGTTGTGTAGGAGGGCTTTCATTTCTCGACACTGAGTACAACTTTATGCATCATGAGTGAGAAAATAGTAATCAGCCTGAAATGCATTAAGCATGCTTTGCCCAGTGACCCACATTTAAAGAAACTATTGTGAGTTATTATAATTAAAAAAAAAAATCTTTTTGTTTTCCTGTAAAGGCAGAGCTGGGGTGCTGAGGTGTGCTTGTGCTGACAGCGGTGACAACATTTAACTTCTGAAAATGGGAAAGCAAAGGCTGTGGTGATATTATATTGAATTTCATAGGGCAAGGCTGGGGTTTTTTTAATGCTTCCGTGCCTGATTTGACACACAGAAACAACAAACGCACGTAGTTAGCTGCCAAACTTCACAAAAGTCTGAAACAGCAAGGAAAAATCCCCTGGCATGAGCAGTGCTGAAATAGATGTAATTAGTGTGCAGAAAGATCCTCACAGCCTTGTCTCTTCCCACATGAATAATTATTGTCGCTGTTTGAAATTGTTTTACCTGACTGACGGATTCCGTCCAGGGGCTGTGGACACGGGCATCCTCGGCTAATGCAGCTCTGTAAAAGGTGGCAGAGGGCTTCTGTAAGTGAAGTTGACAGCAGTTATTTATTTAGTTTAAAAGTATTTACTACTATTTGTGAGAGAGAACCCTAAAGGTTGTGAAGTATTGTTGGCCTGTGAAGGTGATGGATGTTCTGCTCCTGACCCTATATAGTGAGACAT
>NC_086252.1:35692051-35714551 GCF_021018805.1 Prinia subflava | reverse complement strand
TTTGTCAGTGCACAGAAGATGCAAACAAGTAGTAGGGGTAGAGGAGAACTGCCCACGGTTGAAGATTTGTCACATTTCTGCACCACTCAATATTAATACTTGCTGTGCCTCAAACGAGGTTAAAGTGATGGTGACAGCTCAGATCTGTGTGGAGATAGATAGATGGAGAGGGAGATACAACAAGTTCTTACATCTTCCTTCTGCATTTGCATTTTCTTCCAGGTATAGATCTCACAGTGTCTGTTAACTGATTATTTTCTTTAAATAAGTAGGGGGGAAAGAAAAGAACAACAACAACCAAAAAAATCCCTTTTTCTTACCCGACTGCTTATTAGATTTGATATTGGGAAAAGCCCTTCATTTACTGCGAACAAATAGTTCAGTTTTCCACCACTGGCTGTCATGTTTAAAGTAAATAAGTTCTCGTCCCTGCAGCACTGCTGAACTCATTCACTTCCCAGAACAAAGGCATTGTGTGGAGGTCCACAACAGCCCTTTTCTCTCCTTCCCCGAGCGGGATCTTCCCCGGCACCGCAGTGTGCTCCCCAGCTTTGTGCGCCATTCACCGCCGTGCCAGTGCTAAAAGTGTGCATGCTTTATTTCACAGAAGAAATGAAGGAAGATTATGACACTATGGGGCCTGAAGCCACAATTCAGACCACTGGAAACAATGGTACAGGTAAGGCCTTGCATGGAGTGAGCATCACTTTTCTTTGAGATCACGTAGAGCTAGCTGTGCATGAAGAGTGAGAGTGACAAAGCAATGTGTTTCTTGTTTTCAGTTAAAAAATTTGGAAAATACTGACATAATTCTCCTGGTTTTTAATTCCTCCCCCCCAACTTGATCACGAGAGTGCAGTGATCAATTCATGCAGTGAACAGACATTGCTACCCCTCCTAAAATGTGTCCTACAACATTTTAGCTCCAGTCCTCATAGCTCCATCCTTGGGAGATGTTCTCTGCAGTGTGAGGAGTTGTTTTCCCAGGCAGGGTGAACCTTGGATAGTTTAAAGTAGCTGGGCCAAGATACAGTAGCCTTTTAATGAGAGAGATTGTACAAAGAGCTTGATAACGAGGATGGGGTGCACCCTCCTCGGCAGCCCCAGATTTGGGTGGTGCACAGAGTGAGCTGCTTCGGAGACTGAAAACATCTTTTCAGCCAGACACACATAAACCCCTTACATAGATCCATAGACACGCAATTTAAATGCATATTTATGAGATTATAATGTTTCTGGCTAATTTTTTCCCCCCACTTTTCACATCTCTTTCTTTCCCCTCTTCTTAGAAATCAATGTATTTGGTGGCACAAGAAGTGTGACAGAGATATTTAGCAGGTATCACCTCTGAGCCATCTCTCTTCTTCTGTAGCAGAGCAAATCAGCAAAAGGTTTCTGTTGCTATTTTCTAATCCAAATGAATTCAGGGGTTTACCATGTTCTTTCCAAAGGCTTCACTCTACCCTCAGCACAGCTGAATGCCATACATCACCCAGAGTTTCTTCTGCATTTTGTCACAATTTGAGACATTGCAGATAGATTTACACAGCTAAAAGGAAGAGTTTTCTAGTATAAGTACATTTCTATGCATTCCATTATGAAATTTAGTTCATAGGTAATACTCTCCACAAATATTACTGTAAAAGGTGGTACCAAAGTCTCACAAGGATTTTATTACTCACACTTTCCTAATGTTGGTAACACCCACATAAAACCCCAGTGCTCTTATTAAACAACACAAGAAATTTACTTTATCACTCTTGAGGGGGAAAATAATAGGAAAATAAAACCGTGTCGCTGCTTTCTTCATCCATTAGATTTATTATGCATGAAAGAAGGGTGGCACGGAGGCACAGTTCATCCTTACGTATGTACTTAATGATATTGCTGCGCAGAACTGGCTACATATGTATCTCAAAAGCTTATGTGAGTTCCAAGAGATGGCAATAAAGTGAAAAATTGTGCTTAGCACTTGGAGAAACAGTATTTTAAGAGACATCTGATTGAGAAACAAGGCTTGATGATTATCAGAATTACCATTACCAGAGCCTTTGAGGTCCCCTATCAGTCCGTGGGACTTCCTTTCACATATTTTCCTTACCATAACAACCCTTGACCCTTTCATGCTTGCAATGTGGTCTGCTTGAAGGAGAAGACTTCATGTCCTCCTAGTGCCTTCCCTTCCAGTAGCTCACGTCCTTGTCTTCCAGCTCATCACTGGCCTCACAAAATCTCACTGGGGGTGCCACTGAGCCCTGTCACAGCCCCTCTGCTCACCCTGAGTGGGTCTGTGGGGTGTCCTGCTTCTACTGGAACCAGTTTTCCATGGAAGAAATAAGGGTTAACCCTACCCAGCTTGATCCACTGCAAACCCATGGCTCAAGGAGTGCTTTGCATTCAGTGGTCTGCATTTAAAATGCAAGGGCTTCTCTGTGTGAGGCTCCTATCAATTCTTTCCCCAAATGTCCTGCACAAGTCCCAGGCTCCTCTTTACTGTGGCTATGATGGGAGGCCTGCTCAAATAACCAGCACAAGTTGCTCTGACATTCAAAAATTCAAGCCTTTTGTCACTGAGGTGTTCAGAGCCTCTTTCAGTGCAGGCTGATGCCTTGTCAGGTTGGGTAGAACAGGCTTCTTTAGTTGCTGCAATCTCCATGGACTGTTAAGAGCAATGCTAGATTACTTAGGCATAATAAATACTCTGATAAATTAAATGCTTATGCCAATCTTTTCACCTTGAGTGGGAGATGTCAGGTGACTATGAGGACCTGTAGTTTCCTTTGTTAGGACTAAAAGCTCCCCTTCGTGCCCAGTGAGGTACCTCAACCATTATTTGACAAGGAAAGGGAAGAAATCAGTCCCTGAGCTGTTGGAGATCCTTCCTGGATAGTCTGGGAACTGTTCAAAATTTTCCTCTTCAGCCTCATTATAGGCTTTGGGTGTTTTGCCTCAATTTTTCCCTGCAGGTTTTAGGGGATCTGACACTGGTGTTCAATAAAGTAGCTGAGGTAAGGATGAGACTTGACCCAATAAAAACGTACATCCAACCAGAAAGTCTCTGTAGATGCATGCCATACCTGTGGTGCACTTTTAGCATCAAATTCTCTGCAAAATGTCATTAGTAGAGACAGAAAACTAAAATAAAAGGTCTCCGTTATTAAATTATTCTGCTATTGTCAGAGTGGCCACTTCTTAGTGGCACTTAAAGAGAAATCTTGTTATCCATACATTAATCAGCTGCATTTTTATAATGAGCCATGGAGGCTTCATAGTGAAGAAGCAGAATTGACCATTAGGGTGCAAATTTAGGAGTTTGGTCCTGCTAAAAGAATTTGTAAATATTTCTGAGGATTTCTGCAATAGGGACTTGAAAAAGTGATGTTTGGCAGAAGAGGTTTTTAAAATGTGAATGAAGAAATTCTTATGGTTTATTTTATTCTACCTTTTATGGTTATTGCAAGTGGGATGCTTGCAGAGAATACATTAGCAAAATCCCTGTAAACAAACAGAAAAGTTTTCCTGATTTCAATTAGTAACATCTGACAAAATTCAAGTAAAGATATCTTAACATAATTTAAAGAAAGGAAAGAAAAACTTTCAGGAGGAGGAAAACAGAACCCAAACTTGGCAGGTTGGAGGACAGGCCGTTTTCAGGCTGTAATCTGTGTGTACCAATGGGGGCCTCTCACTTCCTGGCTAATGAAGGCTGTGGTTTTATTAGCTTTGTTTGCGATTAAGGGCAGCTATCACCATCTCGCAGGACGAGTTCCCACACAAAATAACTGGTCTCCCAAGCTCCTTGGACCTCTCTCCCACTTTATCTTGGAAGGTCCTAAATGCCTCCAAAGATAGCTTTCCTTAATGTGTTTTATTTTTGTGTGACACAGCCACATCAGCTTTTGGAGCTGAAAATATTTCTGCTCTCCAGGCTCCAATAATTAACTTAAAAAAAAGACCTCTTTGGTGAGGTCACCCACCATAGATCTCACTGAAATTCCTGCCTCGCAGGAGGGGATGGGCAGTGTGTGATGTGCATCAGCCCACAAGGAGTCTGGGAACATGGCTTTGTGCATGGATAATAAATCAGGGCCTGGAGGGGGGAAGCAAGTCTTCCACCCAGAAGCCAAGAGAGAAACCTAATGGTTGTCAGATGGGTCTTTTTGATACCTCTGGGTGAGCTTCCAGCCACGTCTGAATTGTCAGTAATGTTGCTGGTGAGAAACCAGACCCACATGGACACCTTTCACTATCTGTATTAATCTGCAGCATTGCAGCACTGATTGTGTTGTTCCAGTGAAGGATCTATCAGCTTTTCCACTAAATCCCCTTGTTTTTAGGGGTTTATAATGTAGACATAAACATTTGCTTTAGCTCCTGGATTGCATGCACAGACATAGAAGCTAAATAATCCTGAGAATTAGGAAGCCAGGGCCGGTAATATCGCAGCAGTCCTCCATAGCCTGTTGGATCAGCCTCCAGATAGACTTGAGGGCACAAAGGAAGAACCTCATTTGGGTTTGATTTGGGGCTGGGAGCTCCTGAAATTAACTCAGGCCTTGCTTGGTGGCTTGAATCCTAATCCTATAAATGCAGATGCAAACTCCAAGTACCCCTAGTTTACCTGAGGTAGAAAAGGGACATAGAACCATCGTATGGTTCAACCATTCCATTTCTCCTCTCTGGAGAAAGGCTCCCTCTCCTTGCTTCACAGGTAGCACTTATTGGCTCATGGCCTAGATTAGGCAAAAATAAACTTGTTTTCCTTGGATCTATTGCTAAGACAAGAGAAGGAGTGGAGCTTGGGTAGTGTTAAGCCAGAGGGTAGATGATCTTGTAACACTTGGAAGATCTAGGGGAACGAAAAGTTAGGTTTACATCATAAAAAGTAAAACCTCAGCTTTTTTTTCTGATAAAAAACAAGAAGTCCTACACCTGCTGTGATGTTCTTGTGCATAAGGTGTACTCAGTAACCACCATTTTGTTACATTTCTCTCCCAAGACAAAATGGAGGTAAAGTACTCTGTCTTCTCCCCACTCACACTCCCCTTCTCTAGAACCTGCTTTATTTGGGGTTGAAAGAGGAAAATAGATTCTCATGCTAATAGCAAATGGTAACTGGAGCTGCAGTAGGACCCAGTAGAACTCTGTGGTGGTGTAGCCATTCCCTACAACACCCCTGCGATAGGAACAGAAGTTTCCTTCCAAAACCAGAGTCCCGTGCCCTGTGCCATTTGGTCAGTGTCACTAAAATGCTGCAAAACGGTTGAGAAGCTGCTCAGCTCATATGAAAAATAGGGCATATTTGTCTCAGCCAGAGGATTTGATTTTATCGGCTAAAGGGATGAGGTTTACAGAGACGGATATCTACTTTTATCGATGACGCCGAGATCAGAGCTTCAAATCAGGCGCTGCAGGCTCCCAGTTGTGCCCCAGTCAGAGGTCATGTCTCGTTTTCACTGCCAGCATCACTGCCTTGCATTTTCGTAGGAAACTGAGGCAGAGCATTTACCCATTTCTAAATACCAAGGAGCTGGTTAGTCTCTCATTTCCAGTGGTTACAAACCATAACCCCCTTGATTTTCACGTGTTCACTCCATGTTGCTCCCTGGCATCTCTGACAGCAGAATTGTGCTGTTTAGTGTTGTACTTTTACATGAACTCCAGAACAGTCCATGGTGTTTCCTCATTTTCTTATTTCACTTCAGTAGAAATACATTAAAAATTTAATCAATCATAAGCTTTTCTTTTCATTCATGGTCAGTTAGAAACAAGTATCTTTAGTTCCCTGCCACCAACTGTGTCTTTCAAAACTTGTTAATAAACAAAGAAACACAATCTAGAGGATGAAAATCATAATTTCCTCTTTTTTTCTCCTCTAGTATAATTATATTATTATTTGTCTATAACATCCCAGAGTTTTAAGGTCTTTCCTGTAAGCAGTGTTCATACTTGGGGGAGAAAAGCACATTTTTAGTAACAGGATTCTTTGAGGCTGAGTATGTATTATGTTTCATGGACATTGCATGGATAATAAAAAATTGAGGTTACATTTAAAGAAAAGAAGGAAAACTCTTGTATGGACTGTCAGTTTTGAGCTTGGTGACCCTGTTATGGTCTAAACCATGTGGCTTTATTTCAGAAATCATGAGGCAGTAAGTTTTTAAAACAAACCATTCTCTCATTATAAGTTAAATTTTCAGGGAGGAAATAAATAGCGGCAAGATGTGAGCAGTTTTCTTCTTGTGCCTGACAAAGAGCAGCCTGAGGCAGGACCTGTCTCAGAAAAATGTGGTCTTTTACTACCTGCAAGTGCCATCTCCCACATGGGCACTGTCTTGGGGTCTGCGGGATCCAGGGGCAGCTGAGCTCAGTCCTGTAGGTTGAGCTGTGCTCATACCAAAAGCTGTGGCACCCCCAGGAGCCCCGTGAAGGTTGTTCAGGTTCCAGCAATGAAAGATTACCTGCATTACCCAAGCCTCATAAACTTCTCCTGCTGCCCTGTAGAGCCCTGTGTTCTTGTTAATTTAACGGCCCGCCCTTACTTCCATCCACACTGGTGGAAAGCCCACATTAATTTTATTGGGAGCTGGAGCAAGGCCGATGAGAGCAAGGATCCAGCTGCAGCCCCAGCCTTGTGGCTCCAGTACATCTGCTCAACCTCTAACACTGCTGACCGGACCAAGCTCTCTGGGATGATGCTCTCAACCACCCTTTCTTTTTCCCTCTCTCTTATTTTAGTGAAGAACGCAAATTGCACGTCGGACTTCGAGGAATATTTTGCCAAAAGGAAACTGGAGGAAGGAGACGGGCATGCAGTCAGCATAGCAGAGTACCTGCAGCGCAGCGACACAGCCATTATTTACCCTGAAGCCCCTGAGGAACTGTCTCGCCTTGGCACTCCAGAGGCCAATGGGCAAGAAGAAAATGGTGAGGCTGTAATTCATTTTTAGCCAGTATCCTGACCTCGTGCAGCTGTTGCAATTATAAATGCACTACATGCCTGGGTGTTTACCTTAAAAATTGAAGAACAGCTGCAGCGGCATGGAATTTCATGAGCAAAGATTGGGGCTGTAATTTCAGTGTATTGTGATTTTTTAGTCAGCACATTTGTATTATTTGGTGGGTGAACTGAAGAGCTGAATTTAAACAGGAGAAAGGCTGCTGCATGTTCTTGGGAGTTTGGGAAGTTTTTAATAGAGTTTTAATGCAACCAAAGGCAGAGTAGCCAGCCTATTGCTCTCCAATGCCTTGATAAATAATTCGAGAAGAGTCAGTAGGAAGGATTCGGTCAATGGCATAAGTAACGTAATGAGCTGGGGCTGGAATGCAAATTGCCAATTGATCAGGAAAAGTATTTCTTAGTTTTGCAGCCAGCCAGGCCTGCGGGAGGAGTGATGCCCACGGTTAATTTCCTGGCGGGGTCCCGAGCGGGCCCTGCGCGCCTGCCATGGGCGTGCGCGGGTGCCGGTGCCTCCCGCCGCCGGTTGGAAGCGCCGTCCCTCCCTCCCGGGCAGCAGATTGCGGCGATTCCTCTCATACCATCCCGGGCAATCAGCCCATGAGCTGCCATTGATTTGCTGACCTTTTGGCCTGCCTCTCTTTCCACCCCCCCCCATCCCGGGGCGCAGACCTGCCACCTGGAACTCCAGATGCCTTCGCCCAACTGCTGACCTGCCCCTACTGCGACCGGGGCTACAAGCGCCTGACGTCCCTCAAGGAGCACATCAAGTACCGCCACGAGAAGAACGAGGAGAACTTCTCGTGCCCTCTCTGTAACTACACGTTTGCCTACCGCACCCAGCTCGAGCGGCATATGGTGACACACAAGCCAGGGACAGATCAGGTGGGGGGCTGGTTTTAAGTGATTTCTTTCTGTAATAACCCCTTAGAGAAACGATATTGCTTTGATTGGCAATCATTATTAATTTTTCATGGCATTTTGAAGATGCAGATCTTTTAATGGTAATAGCTTTAATTGAGGTCTAAATGATTTTTTGATGGTCTCTTCTAATATGATTTAATAGTCTTATGTTCACGATCGAATGAGTGTGTTAATTTCTAATTTAGAAATTTTATTTGCACTTTAACTTGACTTTAGTTTCGTTTTTATGTTCCTCAAAAAGTGAATGAAACTGTAGCATTTTAATTATACATTATTAAACATCTCAGCAATTTTAATTCCATTTTTCACCTAGTTTTACTTTGCAGTGTTGCAAATAGGGGCTCCAAGACATACTAAAAGATCCGCTAATATTTTTTCATTACTTTTTGAGTAACCTTTTCAATCACATGAAATTATGCGTATTTTGTATAATCGTTTGTTAGACATAATTACACATTTTGAGAAGAACTCTTCCGACAGTACACATAGGCTATCATTTGTGATTGTGCCACTAGAATTGGGCATTGCTCTCATTTGTATAGCCCGGCAGCATATCTGCAATAAATCAAAGCAGTTTTTTCCTCGATGGGGTGCATGTAATATTATATCAGTGCCACATTTTAAGGAAATGCTGGTGTCTCAAACGGGTGACTGAGCTTTCCTAGTGCTCCTAGATGGGCTGGCGATAGACCTGCGCCACAAAATTCTTTACACACCAGCAGAAAAACTGCTCCTAGCTGGAGAATTACCTCTAAAAACCCATCTTAAGGAGGGCTGTAATGGAAACTCTAATGACGTAGTTAAAAGTTGAATAAATAGATGTGTGCATTGTGTCAAATTATAAAGGCTTTATGACGTATTTATTTTTCTTAAAAAGCTGAAAATCACAATCAACTGGATTTCTCTTGGTAGGTTTTTCTCAGCAGAAGGTAAATTCAGTTAGGCAAACACACATCTTCCCAATCATGCGATTTTTGCAATTAGCATTTTTAAGAGAACTGTATCTTTTGCTTGATCTTAAATCAATATAAATGGCTCCAGAGCACTTTCTCCTATTCTTTCCTTCCCATGGCTTTTCCAGTTGACAAACAAATTTTCCCATGTATATTTTTCCTAACCTGATCCACCGTGAGGTTCTTCCTTTTGCCTTGTATCATTAAAAACACCAGGGGAGGGAACAAAACCCGCCTGGATATTTATCCAACGTAACTGCCTGAAATTTCACATGCGAGAGCGCGCTGGTACTGGCGCATTATGAATGGTAGCTTTGGTGTTGAAAAGTCCCCTCATTTGCTCGTGGCATTTACAATTAGTAAATTAAAATGATTGTATCATATTAACAGTGGCACAACTAAAGTTTATAGTAGTCCTCAGAGGGCGATGGGGGGAGACAAAACAGCTGTTGCTGTTTGTTTATGCAACTCAGCAACATATGAGCGCGGGTCCCTCAATGGCGCGCGGCGGGCTGGGCTCTGCTTGATCTTTGAAGGTTGCTGCTGTTTGAACAAACCTCCCTGTGTCCCATGTAACACCATCTGTCTCGCCAGGAATGTGGGAAGAGGCAGCACACCCTCGCAGTTGTCATACCGTTTCGGCGCTGCCTTTTTTTTTTTTTTCCCCTTCCTTTTTTTTTTTTCCCTGCCTTTTTTCCCCCCTCCCCGCTCCTGCAAAAGGCTTTTGTGTTGTGGTTGCATGCAAAAGGCTGACCTCCTACCTTGAGCATCCAGAGTGGTTGGCTACATGATTATCAAGATAATAATTAGGTTTTAATTAATTATTTTTTTCTCTCCAAATTCAAAGTCATGGGGCTTTCCTTGCTTGTTGCAAAAAGGTCAGCTGCCTTTGATTATATCTTTACACCACTTTTAACTTTCAACTTTCCCTCGCCCCTCAGAAGAGCACTGGGGGAAAACACGGCACGAAAGGTAGCTCAAGTCTTTCCTGCTGCTCTGTGATTTAAAAAAACATTTCCAGCAGCAGCTTATGCTGAAGACGCAGTCTCTCCTGCTTGATAATGAATTAAATCTTACACGAAATGCCACTAACAACAGTGTTTCTCTTTTTCCTCCGCATGCAGTAAACAGAATTTTTAAACAAGCTGAGTCCCACATGTTCAGAATCTGCTAGGAATATTAAGAGCCACAAATCTTCTTATAAAACTGTTTCTCTCATTGTAAGATACCTTAAAGCAACACATTTCTGATGAGAGACTTAGGAAATAATTCTAAAGCAAATATCGAATGCTCATGTGAAAGTACTTTCTCATTTGTTTCGGTTTACTGCCAACATTTTGATTTTTATTGCAACACTGATGAGACAAATAAATGTACATGCAGACCTTTTGGTCCGCTTGACGAATTCAGAGTCACATTAATTTAATTTTTGTTTTTTAAGCTTGAAATTCATGGTTTCTCTTGCATAAAATTCATGTTGGTATCTCTTTCTTTTTCCTTCTTTTCCTCCCAGCACCAAATGCTGACCCAAGGAGCAGGCAATCGTAAGTTCAAATGCACTGAGTGTGGCAAGGCCTTCAAATATAAACACCATCTGAAGGAACACCTGCGAATTCACAGTGGTGAGTAGCGGAGGTGCTGGTGTGCTCATTTGCATTTTGTTTAATTAGCTGAGTTTTAAAGACTGCTTAAAATTTACACAGTTCTGCTTCTGGCTTCTTGGAGCTACCAAGGTATTTCATAAGTGATATCTGAGTCATCCTCATTTATCACGCTGGTAATACCACGGTCTCGCTAAAAGATTTGGAAATAGTAAAGCTTCCTGCAAATAATATAGATTGTTTGGCAGTGTGAGTTCAGAAGCATTCATTCATCGCTGTGCAGCGGGAACCTGAAGAGTCCATTATATTTTCCAAAATAAAAAGTCCCCCCGAGTGAAATACAACTCATATTCTCAGATAACAAGAAACTGCCAAGCCTCTCAGATTGAATGACTTGGGCATTTTGGCTCTCCTACTTGATGCAGAATTCAGCACACAAAATGTCACCAGGCTCAGCCCAGACACAAACTGACGTGGAGGTTCTAACATCAGGACTCAGTTTCTCATAGAGATGCTCATACTCGGTGAAAATTTTGAGGCAGAAAAAAACCAAACAAAACAAATCAAATTTGAACAGTCTTGATTTGATTTGACTCCCCTTCCCACAGGGTGCTTACCTGTGACTTGCCCTGGTCAATCTGGAGACAATCTCACACTTTGATGGCTGTTGCCACCTGGAGACCCTGGGTCCAAACTGACCTCAAAACCTGTAGAAAGAGGAGGGTAAAGGAGTGTGGTGTGTGGCCATGTTCGTAGAATTAATATTTCCCTCACTATTAATCACTGGATACACAGGCAATCAGTTAGATACCAAATGCAATCTCTTGCAATTATAGCAGCAAGAATGATAATTAACATTTGGTTTTAATTATGATTTTAGGTGAAAAACCATATGAGTGTCCAAACTGCAAGAAACGTTTCTCCCATTCTGGCTCCTACAGTTCGCACATCAGCAGCAAGAAGTGTATTGGTTTAATCTCTGTAAATGGCAGAATGAGAAACAATATCAAGACGGGTTCTTCTCCTAATTCTGTATCTTCCTCTCCTACTAATTCAGCCATCACACAGCTGAGAAACAAGCTGGAGAATGGCAAACCACTTAGTATGTCTGAGCAAACAGGCCTACTGAAAATTAAAACAGAACCACTAGATTTCAATGAGTACAAGGTTCTTATGGCCTCACATGGGTTTAGTGCAACTAGTCCTTTTATGAATGGTGGACTTGGAGCAACCAGCCCCTTAGGAGTTCACGCATCTGCTCAAAGTCCAATGCAGCACTTAGGTGTAGGGATGGAAGCACCATTGCTCGGGTTTCCTGCGGTAGGCAGCAATTTAAGCGAGGTGCAGAAGGTCCTACAGATTGTGGACAACACGGTTTCCAGGCAGAAAATGGACTGCAAGGCTGAAGAGATCTCCAAGTTGAAGGTTTACCATATGAAGGATTCATGCTCTCAAGCCGAGGAACAAGGAGTTACCTCCCCCAATATTCCCCCCGTGGGTCTTCCAGTAGTAAGTCATAATGGTGCCACTAAAAGTATTATTGACTACACATTAGAGAAAGTCAATGAAGCCAAAGCTTGCCTCCAGAGCTTGACCACAGACTCAAGGAGGCAGCTCAATAACATTAAAAAAGAGAAGCTGCGAACCCTAATAGACCTGGTAACTGAAGACAAGATGATAGAGAACCACAACGTATCCACTCCATTTTCATGCCAGTTCTGTAAAGAAAGCTTTCCTGGTCCCATTCCGTTGCATCAGCATGAGCGTTACCTGTGTAAAATGAACGAAGAAATCAAGGCAGTCCTTCAGCCTCACGAGAACATGGTTCCCAACAAACCTGGAGTGTTTGATAAGCAAACCCTCTTGCTGTCATCTGTACTTTCTGAGAAAGGAATGACTAGCCCCATCAACCCATACAAGGACCACATGTCTGTACTTAAAGCATATTATGCTATGAATATGGAACCCAACTCTGATGAACTACTGAAAATTTCCATTGCTGTTGGCCTTCCTCAGGAATTTGTGAAGGAATGGTTTGAACAAAGAAAAGTCTACCAGTATTCAAGTTCCAGGTCACCATCACTGGAAAGGGCCAGTGCCAAGGTGGCGCTGGCTGCCACCAACAACACTCCCACTAAAGACTCTTTGTCAGCCAGATCTCCAATAAAGCCTGTGGACTCTATAACTTCACCATCTATAGCTGAACTCCATAACAGTGTTACTAATTGTGATACTCCTCTCAGGCTAACAAAACCTCCTCATTTTACCAATATTAAGCCAGTTGATAAATTGGACCACTCTAGGAGCAATACTCCTTCTCCTTTAAATCTTTCTTCCACATCTTCTAAAAACTCCCACAGTAGTTCTTACACTCCAAACAGTTTCTCTTCTGAGGAGCTTCAGGCTGAGCCATTGGACTTGTCTTTACCAAAACAAATGAAGGAACCCAAAAGTATTATAGCCACAAAGAACAAAACAAAATCTAATAGTGTAAATTTAGAACACAACAGTGTTTCATCATCATCTGAAAACTCAGATGAGCCGCTGAACTTGACTTTTATCAAGAAGGAGTTTTCTAATTCAAATAATCTGGATAAAAGCACTAACCCAGTATTTGGTATGAACCCATTTAGTGCCAAACCTTTATACACAACACTTCCACCACAGAGCGCATTTCCCCCAGCCACTTTTATGCCACCAGTCCAGACCAGTATTCCTGGGCTGCGACCATACCCAGGACTAGATCAGATGAGCTTCCTACCACATATGGCCTATACCTACCCAACTGGAGCAGCTACTTTTGCCGATATGCAGCAAAGGAGAAAGTACCAGCGGAAACAAGGATTTCAGGTAAATGGTTTCAACTGTTTTCTCCTTTGAAAGGCTAGAGTTTAGTATTTTGTGACATGTTCTGTTGGAGGAGGAAAAGCCCAAAGCTATAATCAACATTTCCAACAAAATTAGCAGAGTTTATTGAAGTCTGAACTTGGAAAGACGTGGTAGAGTAGGAAAATAAATTGAAATTAACTTAAAAGTACTTCTACTTGGATTTAGAAGCCGTACCAATTACTTTGAACAGGTATAATGATCTTTGTTCTGTTAAGAGTTCAGCCATTTC
The DNA here is from genome assembly GCF_021018805.1 of Prinia subflava. NCBI lineage: Eukaryota > Metazoa > Chordata > Aves > Passeriformes > Cisticolidae > Prinia > Prinia subflava. The sequence goes on along the minus strand of NC_086252.1, from coordinate 35,700,997 downwards.
TCATTAGATTTGTATGGCAATGTAATAATAATAATAATAACCACAATAACAATAATAATGTTAATGTCCATAAAAAATCGTATCCTAGAGAAAAAAAAAAAAAGGAAACTTTGTAATTTATCTCTTCAGGGTATAACTACATTTCACCACAGAGAAAAGGAGCAGTGGGAGATCCCTTTGGAGTCACCTCCACACTCAGACACAAAGTTATATTCCTCTAAGCAGATGTCCATACAGCCTCGTAGACTGAAATTCACTGAAAGCCTTCAGAGCTTCCTTCTCCATAGTTTTGGGGAAAGTTGTCCTCTCTTGTCATGAATGTCTGGGGGATAAGAAACATTGACCCATAGCCCCTTCCTTTGGGCCACCTACAGCTCTTCCCAGACTCTTAGTCTTCTAATCCTGCCAGTCATCTGGAACAGCTTTGAAAAAACCCCAGAGATTAAATGAAATTATTTGGAGAGGTAGCAGCCAGGGCCATTAATTGCAGACAAAGTCTTTCCCTGGATGTAATCTGGGTCAGCACTTCTTCATGCCCAGGTACAACCTGTAATTCTTCCCTCAGGTCATCCCAGAGTCAACGCAGGTGTAGCAAAGGATTTTGTCCCTTGCATGCCTACAGTGAAGAGAGGCTCCACAGGGGTCTTGTACTTTTATAGCCTTTTTCTGGGTATATTCAGATATAACGTACAGAGTTTAGTTAAATGAGATTAACTGATTATAGATTAATAATTTTTTCTTACATTTGCGCCTGTTCCCCCATGTCCCATTACCGTCTATTAGTAATTTTACTGACTAGTAAATGTTTTATAGTTTCAAATGTGAAAATCAGGTATGGTTTTACATTACAGACTGTAATCCCTCTTTGCACAATAGAAGCATAAATAGCACTGCACCTCCATAACAGCTGTTCCACTATTCCAATTTACAGTACATCTGCCCTCTTTGTAAATGTATTTAAGCCTATTTAATCTTCTCTAATATTAATTAGTGCAAACCTAGTCTAAGAAAACTGAACTGTGTGATAGCAAATGGAAATGTATGTTATCATGCAAGTTTGCACTCTCTTTGGATCGAGACAAAATAAATATCAAGAAATTTAATAATTTACTGATCCACATTCATTATTGCTTAATGCTGAAGGCTGTTTTAACATAGATAGAACATTGATAAAAAGTGTTATTAATATTCCCTATTTCAAATTACAAAATTAAATATAAAAATATAGCTTGAGGCCTTTAGTCGGGAGACATACATTTAAATGGATTGCATAATAATAACATTTGTACCTAAATATAAAATTCAATTAAAACCTTTCTACAGATACAGAATACATCCAAGTTTTGGAATTTTGAAAAGAATGATCCCTTAGATGTTGCTTATATTTACCTCTGTAAAATGATACAATGCCTTTTGCTGGCCATTAAAGGCCTCCTCTTCACACTTTCTTGGAAGTGTTTAGTGCTGATATGGTAAATACTGTTGGTTTGTGCAAACCACATTACTGCAGAGCGCTCAAAGACAGAAAGTTGGTTTGAGGCACAGAGGTAGAAGGCTCCTCATTATTTCCATACTTTCCATCATCTGTAGTTTCATTATTCATATTCCTAAGCTGAGAGGGACCACGGAGGCGTGATTTTAACTTGCCTGGGGTGGTTGTTGGGCAGGGTTGGCGGTGGGAGCGGCGGTCGCTGACGAGTGGTTCCCTCACAGGGAGAATTGCTTGATGGAACCCCAGACTACATGTCCGGCCTCGACGACATGACGGACTCCGACTCCTGTCTGTCCCGGAAGAAGATCAAGAAGACAGAGAGTGGCATGTACGCGTGTGACTTATGTGACAAGACATTCCAGAAGAGCAGTTCCCTGCTGCGACACAAATACGAGCACACAGGTAGGGCAGCCGCGCACGCTGAGGGCAGCATTGAGGGTTGTGCTCTGCTCTTCATAGTCTTTCATGAGTACAATGTGAAGGTGCTGAGGCTTTCAAAAAATTCTTTTGCTCTGTTCTGACTTATTTTTTAGTTTTTCTTGATGGTTATTGCTTGGTGAAGGACAGTAGGGTGTGATGGGGTGAATGTTGGTAGGGGTTGTGGCAATCATCATCTCCCAGGCCAGGCCCTCTTGAAATGAGGCCCTAGCACTCAGAAAAAACTTCAACTTGGTCAACACAAAGTCTGGCATGGAAGGAAGGGTGACAGTGTGTTTCTTGTTTCTTAGACACTATCTGACCCTGCTCCATTTGATCCAATAGGAAAACTGCCACTGACGTTAGCATAAGAGCTGGCTCTGGCCAAGTTATCTGAAAGTCAGCAGCTCAGGGGGGTTTCCTCTCGCTGTGATTTTGCACAGCAGCAGCATAAGCAGGTTGCAGTTCACTTTTTCGCTTCCCAGTTAATGCCCAGGGAAGGTTCCCTTCTTTCCTGAGTAGGAAGTGATTTTTGTCGAGTTCAAGGAAGCTTGCCAAAGCTCACCACACACTGTCAGCTTAAAAAATACTTTGGTTTGAAAAAGACCTTCCATCACACCTATGCTGGCCGTGGCTCCCCTTACAGACAGTGCTCCCTTCCCCACTGTCAGCCAGGACAGAGCTCTCTGAGGGCCACACATTGGCTCAGCATGCTTCAGCTAGGGGAAAGTGGGACCGGAGCTTCTCAAATAATAGAGATATCAAGTTATGCTGGACAAAGGGAATGTGAATTATCATCTGAATTATTGTGCAGCAGGACATAAACCAAACTCCAACTTCCTAGAGTCAGAAAAAGTTTTCTCAGGAGGAAACTTGCCTTAACTTTGAAAGCTGAGTCCCGCTTCAGGAAATGAAGCAAGTCACATCATCCTTCAATCTCACCATGTGAGGGTAAAAACATTATAGCTCTCTATTAATACATCTTCCAGGCCCCACATAACCCTTTGGCTTTTCACAGATGAAAAATTTACAATTCAGAAGTGGACTGTGCCTTTAAACCAAAATCCTTTACTTTGTTATTTTTCCTTCTTATACTTTTCCTCCAAATTTTAAGCTAATCCCACAAAGGAAAATACAAAAGGAAGTTAAAATACACGTGGGATTAGGAAAGAAAATTAAAAGCAACATTTTGGACTGGATCAGCCAGTTCATTGGCAGAATATACTTCCCACTACATTATTCAGATCAAATTGTTTATTCAGTAGAAGAAGCTTTGAAGGCTTTACGTCCCTGCACCTTTCCTCTCCTGAATGATTTTATTACAGCCATCTGCAAACATTATGGTTTACTACACTACTACTGTAAAGCTCTTATGTTAGAACTGGCCTTCATATATATCAGGATCTGGACATATGGTTGAATCCCATAAAGTTGGTAGTCCATAAGGTCGGCAGACATATGGTTGAAAGGCTGAAAATTTGACAAGCTGAAATGTGTGCAATCACCTTGATTTGCAAAATAAACTGCATTTGTAATAGCAAAAATATGTTATGGTCTTGAAGTAGCATGGGAACCTACTGCCTAGAAAAATGCCACACAGCTGCAATGCAGGGACTCTTCTCCTGCTTCTTCCCTCTGTCCCTTTTGGCTTCTCAACATCACGTCCATCAATTTTATGGGACTCAGCCTTATGATCCAGAACATGTATAGGGTGTCAGATTTAATACACTAGAACTACAGCACATCATCAGGCTGGAGCCTGGCATTTAGGGACAGGAAGGATGGTCTCGTGGCAGAGGCACAGGCAGTGAGAGCGCTGCACTCTCCCCTCCCTCACCACAGACTTCCTCTGTGAATTACAGCAAATTGCTTCAGCTTTCTCTCACCTTCGCCCATCTTTGAAACGCGGGGAAATGATACCAGCCCTCCTCTCTGGGGTGTTGTAAATATTAATTCATGATATCCTGTGATGGAGCTCACTGGATAAAGTGGGAAGTACTATAATCAGGGATGTGTTTGCTTTTATGGAGCCTCAGTGCATCACACCTGTGTTTGAGCGGTTGGGAGGCTTGGCTGGCCAGCCCCAACACCTCATGCACAGCTTTCAGGAGGCACACTGCACTGGCACCCTGGCTAATGGCTCAGGTGCATCTTAAGTGAATTTCAAATTAATTTGATAGTTTCAGGCAGAGCTTGTAATTGCATTAATAACATAGGTGTGAAACTGCAGTCTGTGTTCAGTGGAAGGGACCAAATTGAAAGCAACACCCTCTTCTGCCTTTGGGGTCATTGTAAGAGCAGGCCTAGGTTTTTCAACCACCTTTTGAAACCTAGAAAAGAGAAAAAGGCCTTTTTTTCTGAGGGGGTTGCTGTTTTCTGAGCAGCTGATCATGAGCTGTTGTAACTTCATTAAAAACATATTTTAGGAGGAACTGGAATGTTTCCTATCTTTCCTGGAGAAGCACAAAATAATGGATGTTGTTTATAACAATGTCCTTATTTCTGTGTAAGAAGAATACATATGTTTTATTAGAACTTTGGGGCAATCAGATTTTTATTTGTCACCCCTTCTCAACGTCCACGTACCTATTGCAACCAGTGACAGAACAAGTGTTAAAAGAGTCAGACAGAGGCCCCTAAAAATTTATCGTAGGGAAATCATTTGAAGCAAAACACTGACAGGTAAAACTACATAAGCTGTCTGAATCATTGTTTATTGTTAAACAAGTGTTATAAAGAAGAAAACAGGAATGTTTAGGTGTTGCAGCCGAGCTGAGTTTCCATGCCAGGGGAAGAAGAATGGGGTTTGGCCAGTTCTTTTTGTCAACCCAAGAATTTTTGGTAGGACTGTGTGGCCAGCTGCAGGACAAAGAGCTCCGTGATTACCTCTGTACACCATGCCTGCCACAGCTGGACCACAGTAGAAAAAAGGGCCACAAATTTCACAATCCGTAGTTTCTAATTTGTACAGTATTGGTGGTATTCTGTAATAGCTTTCAGCTTCATGGGGAGAAGGGAAATGTATCATGTTACTGCAATGAGTGAATTGCGTTAGCTTTGGCTCATCTGAAATTTAGTGTAGAGGCCACTGTTCGTTGCAGAACCAAATTCTGACAATTTAATTTTGGGATGCCATTGAATTTTGAGAGAAGTTATGTGTCCCTCTTAGAGTATGAGCTTCACAAGGTCCTGTTTCCTTAAAGGCAGGGCGTGCAGCTCTGTAATTAGGGTGCAGAGCATGGCAGGTAGCTCAGGCGTTCAGTGCTCACATGATTTTCCTGCGGAGTCTTACGGACTCGTCCTAATTTGGACAGGCTGAAATTAGTTGAGCCAATATGGGATGTGTCTAATCTCAGATTTTTCCAAGCTGCTTAGCACAAGGTTCAAGACACTTTCCTTATGAAAGGCGAAGAAGGTGGTTGCCTTCATGGCAAAGCATTGATGCTTTGGTGAGAAAAACTCTTTGTGCTGCTGATAAGGAGGGAAAGCAGGAGTGGGCAAGTGAGCAGGAGAGCAAGAATGGAGCACTTAGAAACAGAAATATTCTGGTCCAGTGATGGAGGAGTAAGGTGAAGGTTATGTTTATTCTGCCCTCGTCAATGCCCATGCCTGCCACACACCAGCTTTGTTGTAGCTTCACAGGGGAACTCTCAGCGTGCCTGCTCCACAACAAAAGCTGGAAACAGTTTTTCAGAATCCTACCTAGAAATTTGAAATCCTTTCATTGTTGTTCTATATTACATCATATTCTATTTTATTACTTGTGCGGGCTGTTGAGGGCCTCATAGCTGTGCTAGGGCTTTTATCCTTTCCTTTTCCACTGTATATTTTATTAAGACCTCTTTTTTATTTTTGTAGCTTTCATGCTGATGCAAGCACTAGTTTTATTTCCAGATTGATTCTGTAAACTAAATATTGTTCTTGAGTCTGGTAGCAAATCAGCTCTCTCTGGCTAGTATTTTGAATTCCCAGCTTGGGAGTTTTCTTTATTTAGAGCTTGATTCATAAAAAATTTACATGCTATTTAAAGGTTATTTTTTCTTGCTTTACTCTGATACAAGTTTAGAATTCCCCATTTTACACTCAAATAAAGAAAAAAAAAAGGATATATTCTGTGTTTTTGTCTGCAGACGAGGTCTCCTGTTGAAAATGGAACAGGTGCAGCTTGGGCAATTATATATAAATTGCATTTATCTTGCACCTTTGACCGCTTTGCTATGCTCTGGCCACTAATCCATCTCCATTGGGACTACATCTAACATCCAAACCCCCGAGCAGCTTCAAAAGAACTGCCTTTAAAAAAAAAATAAAAACAAACTGTCACAAAAATGTTTCCTTCTTCCCTCCAAAGAGTGGGATTTCTGTTTGGCCCCCTCCCATGGAAAAGAGACCCACTTGCCTTAGGCAAAGGATGGGTGATATTAGTCTGGGACCAGTGATAGCTTGTGATCTGATGTCTTGTGACTTTTATACCACTGCAAATGGGAAATGCACAGCTTTTCAGTCAAAGACTTTTAGCCCAGGAAGACTGGGAGATACTCACTATCAGAGATTTTTTTTGTTTGTTGTCTTGTTTTAACAGGAATGCAATTTTAGAGACTTTGCAAACAGATTAGTTATAATTTCCCCTCTATAGACTGAGCGTGGGCCCCCATGGGAACCTGTGTTTCACAATGAAGAAAAAAAAAGGCCCAAACATTTCCTCTAGATATTTGCAAGAGATTTATAATTTAATTTCATTGCAAAATGTGGCATCTACATCACTCATCCATCTGACAAAACTCAAGTGTTTCATGAGCCCTTCCGTGAGCTTCCTTGGGTCCATCTCTCTGAGCTCCATCCCCCATGGATGACACAGGGGATCTCAGATGGGATTGGTACAGCCTGTGGGGTGACATGTCAAATCTGCTTCCTTTTGACTTATCTCTACTCCAATTGTATTGTGACACTGCATGACAGGGCTCTAGGACAAGGTGATGGCTTCAAAATGAACAAGAGTGGGTTTAGGTATTAGGATTTTAGATATTAGGGAGATATTATTAGATATTAAGAAGAAAGTCTTCACTGTGAGGGTGGTGAGGCTCTGGGCAGGTTGGATGGGGCTTGGAGCAACCTGGGATAGTGGAAGGTGTCCCTGCCCATGGCAGGGGGTAAAATTAGATGAGCTTCGAGGTCCCTTCCAACCCAAACCAGCTGGGAATCCTCTGGTTTCCTAAAATTGCAGGTGCTCCTCACCCACCTACAATTGCAGAATTATCCCCATCCCCAGTGTAAAATACCTTCGTCCAGTTTTATTTTATGACTTACTAACACATTGTAGGGATTAAACACTCATTTTAAATGGCTGAAATACTGGGGTTTGCACATGAGATACGAAAATAATTCTGCAAATGTTCGGAAACCTGATACATTTAAAAACATATTTCAATTAGTGTTGTAACAGCTGCACACTGAGCACTGCTAAGGTATGCTGTGTGGTGATTGAACAAAGAACTTTGCCCAAGCTGTCAGGTTCCCTCAGATCAAAACTGAGGCCTTGATATGGATGTGGTAGACTAAATAGCTCTAGCATTTCCTTTTTAGTACTAACATAAATTAATATGAAAATATGAAGTATTTTAATCTATTCATTTCTAAATTAATTCATAAAATATGGATGATTCCCTGCCAGACTACATCTGTGTGTGGCACGAATGCCACATGCAAAGGATGAGCAAAGCAGGCAAAGACTGAGGGACGAGCACATCACCCAGCTTTTGGAAGGGTGGGTGGAGGCAAGTCTGGATGAGAGCAGTGGAGGTGGTTAACTTCTGTTTGAGGAAAGGAAAAGTGCTGGGAGCTGCATGGAGCACAACTGTGGGGCGAGAATCATAGACAGAATGGGTTTGGGTTGGAAGGGATCATTAAAAGTCATCTAGACCCTGCAATGACCAAGGAAAACTTCAACTAGACCAGGTTGCTCAGGGCCCCATCCAATCTGACGTCAATTGTTTCCCAGGATGGGACAGAGAAGGGTGTAGTGGGAATCAGCTGTAGTGTGCATTTAAAAAAAAAAAAAAAAGGGAATTTGAAATAATGGAGAAGTGATGATGGAGAAGTGGAACAAGACAAGGTTGGGCTTGTTGATGTTAAGGAAAAGTAAGCCAGAGTGAGGGACTGAGATAACGTGGGCAGTTCAGTGAGGAGGACACTAAAACAGTGCTGAAAAAATGCAGAAAGCCTGCAAGGAGCAGAAAAGATGGGAAATTAGCAATTATTGAGGTATTAGCAAGGGGATACCAACGTGTTGCTCTGAGGGTAATCAGCAGGACAACTGGGTCAGGGCAGAGGTTCATCCCATTGGGTGTTGGTAGCACTGGGAAAGCTCCCAGCTCATCCATGAGGGTTTTCCACTGGCAGTGCCGGGGTTTGAGAGCGCTTAGGCTGAGGGTGCTTTGGGATTTTAAGCTAATTTGAGTAAGTGACTTGATCGTGCTTAAATCTCCTGAGCTAAGACTCTGGGATTTCCCCTTCGTGGCTAAACTTGTGCCCTGAATCGCAGGTAGCTGACTCCAGCTCTGGATTTGGTGCACCCCCAGGTCAAGGCTGGAGGTTCAAAGCCAAAATACATTTATAGCTCAAAGTCCAGAGTTTCCTTTGAGTTTGACTTTTAACCAACAGGTTAAATTGGCAGAAATGTGGATTTAGGAAATGCAAGTAATACTATTATAATTCAATTTATCAAGTTTAAATTTCCAATTTTACTATAAAGAGAAATAAAGGAAAAAAAGAAACCTTATATGTGTGCAAACCTAGGAAATTCCCTTACAAAGAAATGCAGTCTGAGCCCTAATTTCCAGGCATCTACTAGTTTCCCTCTCACTTGGGTTACTTTAGCTGTGGTTTCTCCTGTATTTTCCTTGCTGCCAGATCTCCCCTTCATTTCATAACACAATTTTGGCTTCCTTGAGGATTCGTTAATCACACCTTATTAAATGTGAACTTTCACAGTGGGACTTGAAGGTAGCTGTGAGTGGATAGAAAAAAAAATTAGCATA